>NC_069499.1:147320855-147450855 GCF_027579735.1 Bombina bombina | reverse complement strand
TGCCATTGGAAGCATTCAATAAACAAAATTACTTCTTACAGCATATTTATCAGTTGCTACCACCAAAACAACAGTAACGGGAGTAGAAAATGATTTTTCAGTAAGTCAGCTCACTTCCAGTATTTGTTCACATTTATGGCTTGATCTGTTCAGCAGGAACAAAAATTTGATGAGGCACCAATACCTTCATAGTTGAATGAAATTCTGCTTTCAGTTTCAATTTAACTAACTGAGGCCTAGATTTAGAGTTCGGCGGTAGCCGTGAAAACCAGCGTTAGAGGCTCCTAACGCTGGTTTTGGCCGCCCGCTGGTATTTGGAGTCAGTGATTAAAGGGTCTAACGCTCACTTTTCAGCCGCGACTTTTCCATACCGCAGATCCCCTTACGTCAATTGCGTATCCTATCTTTTCAATGGGATCTTTCTAACGCCGGTATTTAGAGTCGTTTCTGAAGTGAGCGTTAGAGCTCTAACGACAAAACTCCAGCCGCCGGAAAATAGCAGGAGTTAAGAGCTTTCTGGGCTAACGCCGGTTCATAAAGCTCTTAACTACTGTACCCTAAAGTACACTAACACCCATAAACTACCTATGTACCCCTAAACCGAGGTCCCCCCACATCGCCGCCACTCGATTTAAATTTTTTAACCCCTAATCTGCCGACCGCCACCTACGTTATACTTATGTACCCCTAATCTGCTGCCCCTAACACCGCCAACCCCTGTATTACATTTATTAACCCCTAACCTGCCCCCCACAACGTCGCCGCCAGCTACTTACAATAATTAACCCCTAATCTTCCGACCGCAAAGCGCCGCCACCTACGTTATCCTTATGTACCCCTAATCTGCTGCCCCTAACACCGCCGACCCCTATATTATATTTATTAACCCCTAATCTGCCCCCCTCAACGTCGCCGACACCTGCCTACACTTATTAACCCCTAATCTGCCGAGCGGACCTGAGTGCTACTATAATAAAGTTATTAACCCCTAATCCGCCTCACTAACCCTATCATAAATAGTATTAACCCCTAATCTGCCCTCCCTAACATCGCCGACACCTACCTTCAATTATTAACCCCTAATCTGACGACCGGAGCTCATCGCTACTATAATAAATGGATTAACCCCTAAAGCTAAGTCTAACCCTAACACTAACACCCCCCTAACTTAAATATAATTTACATCTAACGAAATTAATTAACTCTTATTAAATAACTTATTCCTATTTAAAGCTAAATACTTACCTGTAAAATAAATCCTAATATAGCTACAATATAAATTATAATTATATTATAGCTATTTTAGGATTAATATTTATTTTACAGGCAACTTTGTAATTATTTTAACCAGGTACAATAGCTATTAAATAGTTAAGAACTATTTAATAGTTACCTAGTTAAAATAATAACAAATTTACCTGTAAAATAAATCCTAACCTAAGATATAATTAAACCTAACACTACCCTATCAATAAATTAATTAAATAAACTACCTACAATTACCTACAATTAACCTAACACTACACTATCAATAAATTAATTAAACACAATTCCTACAAATAAATACAATTAAATAAACTAGCTAAAGTACAAAAAATAAAAAAGAACTAAGTTACAAAAAATAAAAAAATATTTACAAACATCAGAAAATTATTACAACAATTTTAAACTAATTACACCTACTCTAAGCCCCCTAATAAAATAACAAAGACCCCCAAAATAAAAAATTCCCTACCCTATTCTAAATTAAAAAAGTTAAAAGCTCTTTTACCTTACCAGCCCTGAACAGGGCCCTTTGCGGGGCATGCCCCAAGAATTTCAGCTCTTTTGCCTGTAAAAAAAACACATACAATACCCCCCCCCCAACATTACAACCCACCACCCACATACCCCTAATCTAACCCAAACCCCCCTTAAATAAACCTAACACTAAGCCCCTGAAGATTTTCCTACCTTGTCTTCACCATCCAGGTATCACCGATCCGTCCTGGCTCCAACATCTTCATCCAACCCAAGCGGGGGTTGGCGATCCATCATACGGTGGCTGAAGAGGTCCAGAAGAGGCTCCAAAGTCTTCCTCCTATCCGGCAAGAAGAGGACATCCGGACCGGCAAACATCTTCTCCAAGCGGCATCTTCGATCTTCTTGCATCCGGTGCGGAGCGGGTCCATCTTGAAGCAGGCGACGCGGATCCATCCTCTTCTTCCGTTGTCTCCCGACGAATGACGGTTCCTTTAAGGGACGTCATCCAAGATGGATCCCTTGAATTCCGATTGGCTGATAGGATTCTATCAGCCAATCGGAATTAAGGTAGGAATATTCTGATTGGCTGATGGAATCAGCCAATCAGAATCAAGTTCAATCCGATTGGCTGATCCAATCAGCCAATCAGATTGAGCTCGCATTCTATTGGCTGTTCCGATCAGCCAATAGAATGCGAGCTCAATCTGATTGGCTGATTGGATCAGCCAATCGGATTGAACTTGATTCTGATTGGCTGATTCCATCAGCCAATCAGAATATTCCTACCTTAATTCCGATTGGCTGATAGAATCCTATCAGCCAATCGGAATTCAAGGGACGCCATCTTGGATGACGTCCCTTAAAGGAACCGTCATTCGTCGGGAGACAACGGAAGAAGAGGATGGATCCGCGTCGCCTGCTTCAAGATGGACCCGCTCCGCACCGGATGCAAGAAGATCGAAGATGCCGCTTGGAGAAGATGTTTGCCGGTCCGGATGTCCTCTTCTTGCCGGATAGGAGGAAGACTTTGGAGCCTCTTCTGGACCTCTTCAGCCACCGGATGATGGATCGCCAACCCCCGCTTGGGTTGGATGAAGATGTTGGAGCCAGGACGGATCGGTGATACCTGGATGGTGAAGACAAGGTAGGAAAATCTTCAGGGGCTTAGTGTTAGGTTTATTTAAGGGGGGTTTGGGTTAGATTAGGGGTATGTGGGTGGTGGGTTGTAATGTTGGGGGGGGGGTATTGTATGTGTTTTTTTTACAGGCAAAAGAGCTGAAATTCTTGGGGCATGCCCCGCAAAGGGCCCTGTTCAGGGCTGGTAAGGTAAAAGAGCTTTTAACTTTTTTAATTTAGAATAGGGTAGGGAATTTTTTATTTTGGGGGTCTTTGTTATTTTATTAGGGGGCTTAGAGTAGGTGTAATTAGTTTAAAATTGTTGTAATAATTTTCTGATGTTTGTAAATATTTTTTTATTTTTTGTAACTTAGTTCTTTTTTATTTTTTGTACTTTAGCTAGTTTATTTAATTGTATTTATTTGTAGGAATTGTGTTTAATTAATTTATTGATAGTGTAGTGTTAGGTTAATTGTAGGTAATTGTAGGTAGTTTATTTAATTAATTTATTGATAGGGTAGTGTTAGGTTTAATTATATCTTAGGTTAGGATTTATTTTACAGGTAAATTTGTTATTATTTTAACTAGGTAACTATTAAATAGTTCTTAACTATTTAATAGCTATTGTACCTGGTTAAAATAATTACAAAGTTGCCTGTAAAATAAATATTAATCCTAAAATAGCTATAATATAATTATAATTTATATTGTAGCTATATTAGGATTTATTTTACAGGTAAGTATTTAGCTTTAAATAGGAATAAGTTATTTAATAAGAGTTAATTAATTTCGTTAGATGTAAATTTTATTTAAGTTAGGGGGGTGTTAGTGTTAGGGTTAGACTTAGCTTTAGGGGTTAATCCATTTATTATAGTAGCGATGAGCTCCGGTCGTCAGATTAGGGGTTAATAATTGAAGGTAGGTGTCGGCGATGTTAGGGAGGGCAGATTAGGGGTTAATACTATTTATGATAGGGTTAGTGAGGCGGGTTAGGGGTTAATAACTTTATTATAGTAGCGGTGCGGTCCGCTCGGCAGATTAGGGGTTAATAAGTGTAGGCAGGTGTCGGCGACGTTGTGGGGGGCAGATTAGGGGTTAATAAATATAATATAGGGGTCGGCGATGTTAGGGCAGCAGATTAGGGGTACATAGGGATAACGTAGGTTGCGGCGGTTTACGGAGCGGCAGATTAGGGGTTAAAAAAATATGCAGGGGTCAGCGATAGCGGGAGCGGCAGATTAGGGGTTAATAAGTGTAAGGTTAGGGGTGTTTAGACTCGGGGTACATGTTAGAGTGTTAGGTGCAGACGTAGGAAGTGTTTCCCCATAGGAAACAATGGGGCTGCGTTAGGAGCTGAACGCTGCTTTTTTGCAGGTGTTAGGTTTTTTTTCAGCTCAAACAGCCCCATTGTTTCCTATGGGGATATCGTGCACGAGCACGTTTTTGAGGCTGGCCGCGTCCGTAAGCAACTCTGGTATCGAGAGTTGCATTTGCGGTAAAAATGCTCTACGCTCCTTTTTTGGAGCCTAACGCAGCATTTGTTTGAACTCTCGATACCAGAGTTAAATTTATGCTGCGGCCAGAAAAAAGCCCGCGGAGCGTTAACAGCCCTTCTACCGCCAAACTCCAAATCTAGGCCTGATAATGCTAAAAACTCCTACAATTTTATTAGTGAGCCACATACCATGTTTGCCATCTTAGGTTTTAAATAGATAGGTAAAATAATATAGATTCCAGAAATAGCAGTGGGGATCAATGTGATACAGTACAAATGTATTACTGCAACATAATAAATTCTAGAAATTACGTATTATGCGCTTTACAGTTGCGGTGACTTCTACTGAAGTGAAAATCAGCCTTCAAAAATAGCTCCTGAATACATCATTATTATTATTTTAACCCTCTTCATAGTAGTAGGCCATATCAAATACAATAAAGCTGTTAGATCAAGAAGTTTTACTAAAATCAAATATAGAGTTCCAAAAGTCACAACCTGAAGTCAAGCTCTTCGTACTTAGTGCTAGATTACGAGTGGTGTGCTAACTGTTTCACGCTAGTGAAAATGGGGTTATCGCGGCTCTTTGCGCACATCTGAAGTCGAGTCTAAATAAACGTGTTTGCTTGAGAGCTATTGAATTAGACACACGCCGGGATAGCACAACTTCAGAGCTCTGGTTAAATGTCAGTCTTGACTAGAAAATGGAAAAACCACACAAAAATACATTTAAAAGTACAGTTACATTCATAATAACATTGCCTGATAAAAAAAATATATATCTTTTTTTTAAATATTACATTTAAAAGTTATAAGGGCTCAAAGATTTGAGGTCTCAGGTGTTAGAAAAAAGGCATGCAAAGGGTTTTAACACAGAGATACGTACCTATACATGTCTAAATATGTATATGCATGTGTGTGTGTATGTATATATATATATATATATATGTGTGTGTGTGTGTGTGCATTGGTGTGCAGTCAAGTAGATGAAAACATGAAAAAACATATTTATAAAATATTCATATTTAAAAAAGGTGTTCAACTGTGCACTTAATATAAATATTTCACATTCCAATGTTCGTCACATGAGGGGATAGAACAGGCACAAAGAAGAGCACTCACTGGTCTTTATAACATCCAAACAATATCTTTATTAAGCATATAACATCCTGTAAAAGTTAATGTATGATTAGGAATGGTGGTGTGAGACGCTGTACAGAGATATTGAATAACATTGTCTAGAGAAAGGCTCACTGAAGTAGCCGAAACGTCAACTTTTACAGGATGTTATATGCTTAATAAAGATATTGTTTGGGCGTTATAAAGAAGAGTCACCGTTTTTGTATATCAATGAGTGAGTGCATGGAATTGATGGAATATATATATATATATATATATAATTGTAATCCCAAATACACACATGGCCTAGTGTGTACAGTTATGAAAGAGGAAGATAAAGAGTACTGGCACTAGTTAGTGAATACAGGAATATAAGGAACTAGTTAATGTTCCGGTGCTAGCCACCAAAATATATATATACACACAAGAAAAGAAGTGGTAAGAGAACCTCAATTAAAGCTGGTGGTTAAAGATAGCACTCATTCCTGTATGGCGTGAGTAAATTGTCAGCTAAAAAGCAAAACTTTAATAAGTAATTTAAAATACCGGCCTAACTCCCACAGTGTACCTAAATATATTTTAAAAAACTAAGTCTCAAATGTTCCCCTGTTTCCTGGCCGATAGCAGCTCCCTCGGCTTCAGGTGACAGGGACAAACGGACTAGAAATATAAAAAATAAGCAACCACAAATATGCAGCAAAGTGCACAATAATAAGCAGCAAACTAGTTTCGGCTGTGCTACCAGCCTTTCTCAATGCTATGAGCAAACCGAGGCCCGGGTGCCACCCCTTTAAATAGCACAAAATTTGAACATAAAGCCAATCAACAGTCAATATCAAGACACTCCTATTTCTCATCCAATCCCTGTCTTGTATGGGATTGTGTCATATACCTGCATAACACCATTTCTTAAATTTATATTGGTGCTAATACTAGTATAGTCTTAAATATTGAGTGTGATTGAAACTGTTCATTCCCTTTCCCTGTTATCCGTTTATATTTTCAGCACATATATGTTTTTGATGTTTAGTATGACAGATATTTTCTATTGGTTCAATTGCTATAGATCTGATTTGCCATATAAGTATATAATCTAATCTCTTATATGAAGTATATACTGTGTAACATTCGTACTCAATATTATAATGATGAATGGTTTCTTTAGTTCACTTAGTAGTGTTATGGAATACGGACATGGGCCGTTTCTATGGGTCGCTAGTTACACACCCACGACCCGCCCTGTAAGTGTCACATAGTGTTCCGTTATCTACACCTAGGTATTCCCACCTCATAATCGATCAAACACAGACATTGTAAACCTAATCCACCATGTAAGTTATAATTCCCATCTCCTTCCTGAGGTTTAGCATTCGTACTTTATTTTACATAGATGTATGGCATGATCGATTAGCCAATAAGCAGTATGGACTGTGGAAATGGATCGTTTCTATTGGTCCCTTGTGATACATTTACATATTAGACGCAGTCCAATCAGACAAATTTCTTAGTTAGTAAATATCACGTAGTTTTCCGTGGTTTATGTTGAAGTACATTAATACCTCAATCGGGCATGTGTGGCTGATTGTATAGCATGACAAACATAAATATATTGCTGAACAAAAAAAACTTATTTACGAGTTATGTCGGTTTATATGCAACTAAATTTTTATGTTACTGGTGATTGGAAACTATTTTTGCTACAGTCCAAGCAATGTGTTTGCTGTATATGCAAGGGAAATAAATTACCTTAGTGATATCGTAATTTATATATTGCACTTGGTTAAAGTCATTTTGTTTGAGCTCATGTTTTGATATCTTCTCTACAATCAACAAGTAAAAGGTTTCCACCTAAGTTTACTGGTCTCTTGAGGGTTAAAGTGAAATACCACTCATTTCTAGATCTTAACGATTTATCATACTGATACAGTATTTATATTATCGTACGTATCTAAGATATAATTAGTAAGTACAGACTATGCTTCTAATGTGAGATATCTTTATAGCAAATTAGAAGTTAAGTGTTCCTAACATTACATCATCCTAAACTACATTAAATACTGTCTTAGTGTGAAAACACATATTGGTATCTTGTAGTATTAGGTTAGTATGTTATATACCTTACACTTTTATTTATTGAAACCACATAGGAAAGATATACTGTCATTATTAGTATGTATATAAGTTAAGCTGAACATAAGTGGGATAGGTAAAGGAATTGGTTTAGGTATTTGAAGTGCTATGGGCGGCCATTCTACACCTAACATTTATCATAGAAAAGAACTTATATTGTAATATACGATTAATGTCAACCTTATATTGTTAATTAGGGTACCACTCTTTTTATTATTCACGGTTCTTGTTTCTGAAGAAATTCAGGGAATACCTATGAATATCAAATATTATAAATTAGAGGTGGCTCTTAATGTGGCTCTTAATTTGGCTCTTAATTTGCCAAGTTTTACCGAATCTGCCTACTATGGTATCTTTTTTCACCATATATTGGCAGATGTTACAATGCCCACAAGGTAATGAGCCTTGGTGAATGGGTTTCTTGTGTCTGTTTCTGTTAAAGTGACTATTAGTGAGATGGTCATTAAGGTTATTAGCACGTCTGAAAGTAAAAGACGGATTAGTTGGTAACAACATGTTAAGTTTGTCATCACTTTTTAGAATGTGCCAGTGTTTATTTATTATCGCTGATACTTCATCGCTTTGACTGTTGTAAGTAGATATAAATCTTATTGTGTTTGTATCAGGTGATGTAGCTTTTTTTGGTCTAAGCAGGTCTGATCTGTCTTTTGAAAGTGCTTTTTGATAGGCCCTTGCTAATGACTTTTTAGAGTAGCCACGTTCCAAGAGTCTTATTCTTAGTTCACCTGCTGCTTCTTTAAAAGCATCTATGCTAGAACTGTTTCTTCTTAGTCTGAGATATTCACCATACGGTAAACTGCGAATGGTAGATGGATGATGGTGGCTACTAGCGTGTAGTATGTTGTTAGTCGCAGTGGGTTTTCTATAGGATTCAGTTTCTAGTTTGTTATTTTGTTTCACAATAGTCAAATCTAGGAATTCTACTTTTTCCATACTAGTATTGTATGTCAGATATAGGCCAAAGGGGTTTACATTTAGGCATTCTATGAATTTTTGCAAATTTTCAGCTGTGCCTTCCCATATGAAAAAGATATCATCTATGTACCTGGACCAGTGGGAGATGTGTTCAGTGTATTGGTTCATGTTGTCATTGAACACTATCATCTCTTCCCACCAGCCCAGGTACAAGTTGGCATATGTGGGTGCACATGAAGTCCCCATGGCAGTGCCACATATTTGTAAAAAATATTTGTCATCAAAGACAAAGTAATTATGTCTGAGGACAAATTTTAACAACCTGATGATAAAGTCTTTGGTATTCAATTCTATATCTTGATCTTTATCTAAGAAGTAAGCCAACGCTTTTATACCCCATTCAGGATTTATACTGGTATACAGCGATTCAACATCGCATGTTACCAGTAGTGAATGTTCAGTGATTTCTATGTTTTGTAATTTGTTTAGGATATGCATGGTATCCTTGGTGTGTGAGGATAGAGTATTCACAAAACATCTCAGTCTTGAGTCCACATATTTACTAGCCTGTTCCGTCAGGGAGCCCATACCCAAAACTATGGGTCTCCCCGGCGGACAGGCAATGTTTTTGTGGATTTTGGGTAATAAGTACATCGTTGCAGTTCTAGGTTTAACAACAGTAAGGAACTTATGTTCTTTAGCATCTATGATTTTGTCAGAAAAAGCTCCATCAATCAATTTTTTGTAATTTTCTAGAAAATTATCAGTAGGATTCATATGAAACCTTGGAAGATTTTCAAAAATATTATAATAAAACTAAAAATGAGGTGGAAAGGTTCGCTAAATAT
The DNA here is from genome assembly GCF_027579735.1 of Bombina bombina. Lineage (NCBI taxonomy): Eukaryota > Metazoa > Chordata > Amphibia > Anura > Bombinatoridae > Bombina > Bombina bombina. The sequence continues at coordinate 147,441,468 of NC_069499.1, read as the reverse complement.
GTGTCAGATAGAAAAGAAAAAAAGATTGATAGGGATCTTAATGACTATGCTCAAGGACAAGTATATAATTGGAAAAAAAATGTTAATCAACAGTCTGACTCAGAATGCACTGATATAGAATATGACTCAACAGATGCAGATACATCAGAAACTGACTTACAACCGAAATCCATACTTGTCCCTACAAACAATTACAATAAGAAAAAAACCAAACCACGCATTAACCTGAGACCTACCCCTTTAGACGTAGGACCAGACGAGGCAGAAGGCATACAACCCCGAACCAGACGTCAAGTCCGGTTCAACCAACCACACAAAACCCAATCTTACAACAAAAGCAAGAAGAAATAAACAAAGATAAGACTGATGTTGGGTTAAATATTATTAACCTATCTGATAGGGTATTAACCCCAGCACATTATTCCGCCCTCAAAAAAGGCTTATCCTTCGTACCTTCCAACCACATCGACAAATTTGAGGCTATAAAAGACACCCATTTATTTGTTAGGAAGATTTTACTAAGAAAATATTTCATACCCAGTGATGACCCTAATCTTGCTTCTCAAACTGATATTGTAGCATTGAACAATCTCATAGAGTTACTAGATGACAGTGAGGATGTGACTGATCAATCTAATAATACACCTATGACTGATAATTGGCGTAAAATTTTAAAATTACAATCACAATTCACTCCTCCAGGCAATATTTCCCCCCAAGCTATAACTTTTCTCAATTTGGTATGTAATGATATTATATCGATCAAAGATACCAAACTTCATGGGGCAAATATGACCAAATCTGAATTTGAAGCTATGAAAGAAATGACAACATGGACAGATGTCCAATTCAAAAATAGTGATAAGGGGGGCAATATAGTTATATGGCCTACTACAATGTACATTGAAGAAGCAATGAAACAATTGTTGAATAAAAAGAATTACAAAAGATTATTAGGGAATCCTACTGATAATTTTCTAGAAAATTACAAAAAATTGATTGATGGAGCTTTTTCTGACAAAATCATAGATGCTAAAGAACATAAGTTCCTTACTGTTGTTAAACCTAGAACTGCAACGATGTACTTATTACCCAAAATCCACAAAAACATTGCCTGTCCGCCGGGGAGACCCATAGTTTCGGGTATGGGCTCCCTGACGGAACAGGCTAGTAAATATGTGGACTCGAGACTGAGATGTTTTGTGAATACTCTATCCTCACACACCAAGGATACCATGCATATCCTAAACAAATTACAAAACATAGAAATCACTGAACATTTACTACTGGTAACATGCGATGTTGAATCGCTGTATACCAGTATAAATCCTGAATGGGGTATAAAAGCGGTGGCTTACTTCTTAGATAAAGATCAAGATATAGAATTGAATACCAAAGACTTTATCATCAGGTTGTTAAAATTTGTCCTCAGACATAATTACTTTGTCTTTGATGACAAATATTTTTTACAAATATGTGGCACTGCCATGGGGACTTCATGTGCACCCACATATGCCAACTTGTACCTGGGCTGGTGGGAAGAGATGATAGTGTTCAATGACAACATGAACCAATACACTGAACACATCTCCCACTGGTCCAGGTACATAGATGATATCTTTTTCATATGGGAAGGCACAGCTGAAAATTTGCAAAAATTCATAGAATGCCTAAATGTAAACCCCTTTGGCCTATATCTGACATACAATACTAGTATGGAAAAGTAGAATTCCTAGATTTGACTATTGTGAAACAAAATAACAAACTAGAAACTGAATCCTACAGAAAACCCACTGCGACTAACAACATACTACACGCTAGTAGCCACCATCATCCATCTACCATTCGCAGTTTACCGTATGGTGAATATCTCAGACTAAGAAGAAACAGTTCTAGCATAGATGCTTTTAAAGAAGCAGCAGGTGAACTAAGAATAAGACTCTTGGAACGTGGCTACTCTAAAAAGTCATTAGCAAGGGCCTATCAAAAAGCACTTTCAAAAGACAGATCAGACCTGCTTAGACCAAAAAAAGCTACATCACCTGATACAAACACAATAAGATTTATATCTACTTACAACAGTCAAAGCGATGAAGTATCAGCGATAATAAATAAACACTGGCACATTCTAAAAAGTGATGACAAACTTAACATGTTGTTACCAACTAATCCGTCTTTTACTTTCAGACGTGCTAATAACCTTAATGACCATCTCACTAATAGTCACTTTAACAGAAACAGACACAAGAAACCCATTCACCAAGGCTCATTACCTTGTGGGCATTGTAACATCTGCCAATATATGGTGAAAAAAGATACCATAGTAGGCAGATTCGGTAAAACTTGGCAAATTAAGAGCCACATAAATTGTCAAAGCGAGAATGTCATCTATTGCCTATCATGTTCATTTGACATAATTTACACAGGTATGACTACCCGCAAGCTAAACACTAGAATGACAGAACACCTTAGTAATATTCGTAACGCACAGAAAGACCAAGAAAAGGGCAAACAAATAACTAGTGTGGCCAAACATTTCCTACAATCCCACTCAGGTAAAACTGTCTCTTTCAAATGTTGGGGTATGGAACAAATTAAACCAGGAATCAGAGGGGGTAACTGTGAAAAAATCCTACTACAAAAAGAAACTGGTTGGATTTTCAGATTAAATACAACCATGCCAAATGGAATGAATGAGGCTAATAACTTTTGGGTATTTCTTTAAAGTCTTAAAAATTAAAAATCATATTCGCTGGGATTTTAAAATGTAATAATAATTTAATGATATAACTCCTGTTATACTTCATCACATGACTAAGTGTGTATACACGCTAGGTCAGCATACATATGTACAAATATATGAATGTACCGGTTTCTCTAACATACTCAGGAACAAGTACTATTAGTCATATAACTACCACACAATATATGAATAGTATCTATCCATCAGACAATTTTATTGTATTTTATGAATTATTTTACTCTTCTGTGACAATAAAGAATAACTTATGTAATGTGATGTAATGATCTATACCTATATTTGATCTGACTAGAGACCTCTACTTTACAATATTTGATATTCATAGGTATTCCCTGAATTTCTTCAGAAACAAGAACCGTGAATAATAAAAAGAGTGGTACCCTAATTAACAATATAAGGTTGACATTAATAGTATATTACAATATAAGTTCTTTTCTATGATAAATGTTAGGTGTAGAATGGCCGCCCATAGCACTTCAAATACCTAAACCAATTCCTTTACCTATCCCACTTATGTTCAGCTTAACTTATATACATACTAATAATGACAGTATATCTTTCCTATGTGGTTTCAATAAATAAAAGTGTAATGTATATAACATACTAACCTAATACTACAAGATACCAATATGTGTTTTCACACTAAGACAGTATTTAATGTAGTTTAGGATGATGTAATGTTAGGAACACTTAACTTCTAATTTGCTATAAAGATATCTCACATTAGAAGCATAGTATGTACTTACTAATTATATCTTAGATACGTACGATAATATAAATAATGTATCAGTATGATAAATCGCTAAGATCTAGAAATGAGTGGTATTTCACTTTAACCCTCAAGAGACCAGTAAACTTAGGTGGAAACCTTTTACTTGTTGATTGTAGAGAAGATATCAAAACATGAGCTCAAACAAAATGACTTTAACCAAGTGCAATATATAAATTACGATATCACTAAGGTAATGTATTTCCCTTGCATATACAGCAAACACATTGCTTGGACTGTAGCAAAAATAGTTTCCAATCACCAATAACGTAAAAATTTAGTTGCATATAAACCAACATAACTCGTAAATAAGTTCTTTTTGTTCAGCAATATATTTATGTTTGTCATGCTATACAATCAGCCACACATGCCCGATTGAGGTATTCATGTACTTCAACATAAACCACGGAAAACTATGTGATATTTACTAACTAAGAAATTTGTCTGATTGGACTGCGTCTAATATGTAAATGTATCACAAGGGACCAATAGAAATGATCCATTTCCACAGTCCATACTGCTTATTGGCTAATCGATCATGCCATACATCTATGTAAAATAAAGTACGAATGCTAAACCTCAGGCAGGAGATGGGAATTATAACTTACATGGTGGATTAGGTTTACAATGTCTGTGTTTGATCGATTATGAGGTGGGAATACCTAGGTGTAGATAACGGAACACTATGTGACACTTACAGGGTGGGTCGTGGGTGTGTAACTAGGGACCAATAGAAACGGCCCATGTCCGTATTCCATAACACTACTAAGTGAACTAAAGAAACCATTCATCATTATAATATTGATTACGAATGTTACACAGTTTATACTTCATATAAGAGATTAGATTATATACTTATATGGCAAATCAGATCTATAGCAATTGAACCAATAGAAAATATCTGTCATACTAAACATCAAAAACATATATGTGCTGAAAATATAAACGGATAACAGGGAAAGGGAATGAACAGTTTCAATCACACTCTATATTTAAGACTATACTAGTATTAGCACCAATATAAATTTAAGAAATGGTGTTATGCAGGTATATGACACAATCCCATACAAGACAGGGATTGGATGAGAAATAGGAGTGTCTTGATATTGACTGTTGATTGGCTTTATGTTCAAATTTTGTGCTATTTAAAGGGGTGGCACCCGGGCCTCGGTTTGCTCATAGCATTGAGAAAGGCTGGTAGCACAGCCGAAACTAGTTTGCTGCTTATTATTGTGCACTTTGCTGCATATTTGTGGTTGCTTATTTTTTATATTTCTAGTCCGTTTGTCCCTGTCACCTGAAGCCGAGGGAGCTGCTATCGGCCAGGAAACAGGGGGACATTTGAGACTTAGTTTTTTAAAATATATTTAGGTACACTGTGGGAGTTAGGCCGGTATTTTAAATTACTTATTAAAGTTTTGCTTTTTAGCTGACAATTTACTCACGCCATACAGGAATGAGTGCTATCTTTAACCACCAGCTTTAATTGAGGTTCTCTTACCTCTTCTTTTCTTGTGTGTCTAGTGTGTACAGTATCCGGAAAAAGCAGGCAACATAGGATGTATCGATAACAAGCCTTTAATTCCAAACAGATGAAACAGCAGGGCCTTAACCCATAACGTTTCGTTCTACACTTAGAACTTTGTCAAACGGAGCCCATGTGAGAGATAAAGAACCATATCAATGACCCAACATATATACACACAATAATACTAAAAATTTACATAAACCCCGCCAAACCGTGCTGTAGCCGTCCGCCCGGTGCAGTCAGAGTCCCCAGTGCGTCTACGTCAACGTAATGATGTCACACGCATCGGCAACCAAAACGAGGCCATATTAGTGAGTCATGGCAATGGTAAACATAGAACCGTGTGTCATGATACAGAACAAGGCAGAGTGCTACGAGATGTGTACACAGAGGTGTGTGCACATCGGCAAGGCAGGGGGACACAAACGAATATTAGTGAACACAAAAAGAGTAAAAAAACTATGCAAGTGATGATCAAAGTAATAAAGCAGCAGCACACAGTTTAGGCACTGTATATAAATGCCACAATAAATAAAGTAGTCAATTACACTTGTAGATACAGGACCAATCTATACTGTATTAGTATCAATGAGAGACTACTAGTGTATATACCTAATTAAATGCCATACATGTGAAACAGTGGATAATCCTAACTAATGATCATAGCCTTAATAATTAGATAGAGTAGGACACATAAATTGAAATTTGCAAACAGAGGCCCTATGAAAGGGTTTTACATAGGGAGAAAATGTGTATAGAATGTTCATCTATAACAAAATCCAAAGTCAATCGTGGAATTTAAACCTTTAGGAGCCATGGTGTTGAGATTAAAAATCTACCTTGCTTCTAGGCATAATAAGGTCAGTGCTCTGTCTCCACCCCGTCGCAGTCGTGGAACATGGTCAATAAGAATAACCCTCAATGAGGATAATGAATGTCCCGCTTGTACAAAATGTCTCGAAACTGGTTGCTCAGATTCACCCGATTTGATGGCCTGACGTATGGCTGATTTATGATTGGCTAGTCTTTCCTTGAAAGTAGTGACTGTCTTGTCAATATAGTACAGAGAACACGGAGAAATTATGGCATAAATCACAAAATCTGATGTACATGTCAATCTGTGATTGATCTTATATGTTCTGTTCATGTGGGGATGATGGAAGCTATTCGCAGTCACCATATGGTTACAAGTGACGCAATTGCCACATCTGTAGCATCCCAATTTGGCCTTAGGTAGCCAGGTCCGCCGTTCATAGCAGTGCACAGGGTTATTTAAGACAAGGAGGTCTCGCAGATTCTTGGACGTCTTGTAAACCATCCGTGGTGGTGGGAGGTCATAGAAAGGAAGGCTAGTATCTTTTGCCACAATTTTCCAATTATCCTTGATGGTGTTGGATATCACTTCCGAAAGAAAGGTATACATGGTTACAAAGTTCAGTCTTGGATCTTCTTCCTTTTCCTTGTTCCTCACCATAACACCATCACGGGTTTGATGTTCGGCAACCAGAAGCTGTTTTTCAATAAGTTGTGAGGGGTAACCACGTTGGAGAAACTTTTGAGCCATTTCATTTAGTTGCACCTTTTTATGATGATCATCAGTGTTGTTCCGAACCAGTCGCAGGAGCTGCGAGGAACTGACACAATTTTTCTGAGTGTGGGGATGAAAGCTGTTGTAGTGCAGTATAGAATTTTTGTCAGTGTCCTTATGATATAAGGTAGTATGTAAAATGTCAGTAACCATTGAGTCAGTTTTATAGATCTCTAGATCGAGAAAATTATTTTTTTCAAGATTCCATTCAATTTTAAATTTGATGGTAGACTCTAACTTGTTAAGGTCATTAAACCAATCAATCAGTGATGCAGAGGTGCCTCTCCGGACGAGGAACACGTCATCTATGTAATGACGATAGAATCTGATGGAGCTGTGCTTTGATTTGAAAATATGATGTTTTTCAAATTGAGCCATATATAAATTGGCATATGCAGGTGCCATGCTTGACCCCATGGCCATACCTAGTATTTGCAGAAAAAATCATTTTCAAAGCGAAAAATTTTTTTTCCAAGCACAGCCCCAACAGATTCATCAGAAATTCAATAGGTGGGCCCGAGTAATGCTCACTATTAACCAGACACTCTTGGATCATTTATTTGCCATGGTTGTGTGGAATTACAGTGTAAAGGCTAACAACATCCATAGTCACCAGTAAATCAAGTTGCCTAACTTCCAAAGTGTTAAGGAGGTTGATAAGCTCAAACGAGTCTCTTAGATAGGAATCTATAGCTTGAACAACAGGCTGAATAAAAAAATCTATATATTCAGCCAGAGGCTGTAACAAAGAGCCCCTGGCAGAAACAATAATTCTGCCAGGGGGGTTATCCAGAGACTTATGGATTTTTGGGAGCAGATACAAAATCGGACAGATAGGTTTGTCTACAGTCAAAAACAACCAAGTATCGTCATCAATTATGTTGGCAGCCTGTGCTAAACATAATAAGTCATCCACATCTTTTTTAAACCCTATAGTGGGATTGCCTGAGAGTTTGATGTATGTCTCCCCATCAAATAATTGTCTACGTGCTTCTGAACTATAGGCCTCATAGTCCAGAATGGCTATGGCCCAACCCTTATCCGCCGGCCTTATGACTATACTGGGGTCTTGAGAGAGTGTTTTCATGGCCATTCTCTCTTGCTTAGTGAGATTGTCGCTAGTCCTGTCTGTAGGGGGTTGGGGTTCAGTAATGCTGGAAAGGCAAGCTTGGTGGAAAGTTTTGATGGAGGTATGGGTGTTAGGTGGTTCAAATGTGCTATGTCCTCAAAATTGTTTCCTGGTGAAATCACCTTTGTCTTTAAAGAAATCCTTAAGTTTTAACTGTCATTGGAATCTACCAAAATCGACATGTACATTAAACAAGGTACTATGAGAATGTGGCACAAATGAAAGACCTTTATTAAGAACACTATTTTCCTCAGGGCTCACACAGAGAAGCCCACTCACAGGAATGAACAACTGGCTCAATACTATTGTTAGCCTGTTCTATGGCAATTTACCACCTGGGTGAAGCTTCTTTTAGCCCAGTAATGCTTTTCACAGAGAAGAAATTTCCTGTAGTATATCAGTCTGATCCCGCCTATTACGGTCAGTCCAGCGCCGAAATACCAGGCAATTCCTCTCTGAACAAGGAACACAGCAACCCCAGACGATTGTTTCGGCCTTCATTGGGCCTCATCAGTGAGGTGTAGCCATATTCCTCTAAGCACACTGAGCAAGGAGTCCACGTCTGGTTTCCCATTTTTCCCATAGGGAGACTAAATAAACACAGAGAAGCACACTCACAGGAACGAACAATAGGCTCAATACTATTGTTAGCCTGTTCTATGGAAATATACCACCAGTGTGAAGCTTCTTTTAGCCCAGTAATGCTTTTCACAGAGAAGAAATTAACTGTAGTATATCAGTCTGATCCCGCCTATTACGGTCAGTCCAGTGCCAAAATACCAGGCAATTACTCTCTGAACAAGGAACACAGCAACCCCAGACAATCGTTTTGGCCTTTATTGGGCCTCGTCAGTGAGGTGTAGCCATATTCCTCTAAGCAAACTGAGAAAGGAGTCCACGTCTGGTTTCCCCTTTTTCCCATAGGGAGACTAAATACACACAGAGAAGCACACTCACAGGAACAAAAAACTGGCTCAATACTATTGTTAGCCTGTTCTATGGCAATTCACCAACTGGGTGCAGCTTCTTTTAGCCCAGTAATGCTTTTCACAGAGAAGAAATTTCCTGTAATATATCAGTCTAATCCCGCCTATTACAGTCAGTCCAGCGCCGAAATACCAGGCAATTCCACTCTGAACAAGGAACACAGCAACCCCAGATGATTGTTTTCGGTCTTTATTGGGCCTCGTCAGTGAGGTGTAGGCATATTCCTCTAAGCACACTGAGCAAGGAGTCCACATCTGGTTTCCCCTTTTTCCCTTTGGGAGAATAATTACACACAGAAACAAACAACTGGCTCAATACTATTGTTAGCCTGCTCTATGGCAATTTATCACCTGGGTGCAGCTTCTTTTAGCCCAATAATGCTTTTTACAGAGAAGAAATTTCCTGTAGTATATCAGTCTGATCCCACCTATTACGGTCAGTCCAGCACCGAAATACCAGGCGATTCCTCTCTGAAAAAGGAGAGAGTGTGCTTCTCTCTGTGTGTATTTAGTCTCCCTATGAGAAAAAGGGGAAACCAGACGTAGACTCCTTGCTCAGTGTGCTTAGAGGAATATCGCTACACCTCACTGACGAGGCCCATTGAAGGCCTAAATGATCTTCTGGGGTTGCTGTGTTCCTTGTCACAAAATTGTGTTTCCTACATATACTGATGTTATAATATGGATCACAAAAATATGACAAATATTTAGTGGAGTTTTATTACGCTAAATTGTGGATGTGCTTGAATGCTTCTTTTGGAGGCGGTAAATAAGCCCTTATAAAGTCACAATACAGCAGCATAAATAATAACTTTACAACATGGAATGTGACCTGGAACATATTACAGTTACAAATCTGTGATCCTATAGTCGGTATGTCCTATTGTTTAAGAAAATGTTTGCTCAACAGGACTCACCTATATACACTTCCAAGCAAGGGAAAGATTAAGAGTGGAGCGCTATTTATCACTCCAGCTTGTGCCTTAACGCAGCTAGACAGACAACTCATATATGCATTTTGGCATCCATCTTTCAAAGTGGCATAATTAAGAAAGATTGTATTTTTTTATGGCATTGGAGTTTTATTATGCTAAATTGTGGATGTGCTTGAATGCTACTTTCAGAGGCGGTAAATAAGTCCTTATAAAGTCACAATACAGCAGCATAAACAATAACATTACAAAAAAGTACTTACCTGTGTCCTGCCCAGCCTGAGGTAAGAAGAAGGATGCTGTTAGTGTGAATGGAGTTCTGGGTACACTATGTACTAAATGAAAGAAAAAATAAATAATAGTTCAATGCATTTGAAAATACTTGTGCCTGTACTTACAAAGATGGTAGTACAAGACTGCTTGTCTCCTGTAATGCAATTAAGTGTCTGGCACCCTAGCTGACATGTAAACCAAGTTTGTAGGGTGTAGCAACTATGTTGCAAGTGAAGGGTGGGGCTTAATCATAATTTTTAAGCCAAATAGCTTCCTTAGGATTGCTGGTTCAGTGCTAGAGGCCGGAATAGGGTTACCTGGACTAATCTCAGTAATGCTTCAGATCAGGAGTTTGGTGCTCCCCGGACCTTATAGGTTGAAGTTGTCATGTTATCTCCTAATAGCAAGAGGTCATGGCCTATAATTTTACAGAGTCCATAAAGTGACAGTTGGGCTAATGGGTTGGGTAATGTCCCCAGATCATGCCCTAGGGGTACCGCACAACCCACGGGTTTGCTGGCTGAAGATCCCAGAGGCCATCTGTGACTCATACTGGGAAGGGTCTTGCTAGACTGCCCAAACTCAACTTGGGCCTTGACCTACAACTATATGGGGTTTTTGTTAGTTACTCAGATGCTCCCTCTGTACTTATTGGCTTTGTGAAAGTCTTAGTTACAATTTTCTTAAATTGTTAAGTAAATGTGACCATGTTGTGGCCTTATATCCAATTCAAAGTGTGTTTCCTTATTGGGTTAGGTAGTGTTAAGTTGGTTATATAAAGGGGTTGTAGTATCACAAATAGATACTTATCCCTTAAGAGTAAAGAAACACAATTTAATTTTATTATAAATTCCACTGGAGTTAGCAGGCTCTAGGCATTATTTGATTGTTTAGGGGTGGTAGTTATGTGTGTATGTGATAAGGAAGAGATTTACAGTAACCTGGAAAATATAAGAATAAATTTAATTAAAAACATTAAAATATTTACTTTTATAAAAATATGCATTAAGCCGTATATTGGCATCTATTTATCAAAGCGTCAACTTTCTTGCATTCGACGGCACCAATAAGCTCGCCTAAGATCGCCTAACATCATGGCCGCTGACCTGAATATGTTCTCCAAAGTTACCAAAAAAGCTGTCAAAAAGCTGCGCACCAAGTACGGTGCGATGAGCAGCGGACTGTTGTTAACTAACAGTCATCGATCTCGCTGCTCTTCGGCTTTTTTTCAGCTTTCTTGGTACCCTGTCACTAAACACCCACACTATACTATACTGTTTACCCCCTAAACCGCCGCTCCCGGACCCCGCCGCATCTCTAATAAATGCATTAACCCCTAAACCGCTGCTCCCGGACCCCGCCGCAACAAAATACAATTATTAACCCCTAAACCGCCGCTCCAGGACCCCACCACAACTCTAATAAGTGTATTAACCCCTACACCACCGCTCCCGGGAGACCACCGCAACTAAATAAAGTGTTTAACCCCTAAACCGCCGCTCCTGGACCCAGTCTAAACTAAATACAATTATTAACCCCTAAACCCCCGCTGCCGGACCCCACCGCCACCTACATTATACTTATTAACCCCTAATTCCCCCCCCTACACCACCTACCTACATTTATTAACCCCTAATCTGCCCCCCACACTATATTAAATTTATTAACCCCTAAACCTAAGTCTTAATCTAACCCTAACACCCCCTAACTTAAATATAATTTAAATATATCTAAATAAATATTACTATCATTAACTAAATAATTCCTATTTAAAACTAAAAACTTACCTATAAAATAAACCCTAAGCTAGCTACAATATAACTAATAGTTACATAGTAGCTATCTTAGGCCTAGATTTGGAGTTCGGCGGTAGCTGTCAAAACCAGCGTTAGAGGCTCCTAACGCTGGTTTTGGCCGCCCGCTGGTATTTGGAGTCAGTGATTAAAGGGTCTAACGCTCACTTTACAGCCGCGACTTTTCCATACCGCAGATCCCCCTACGCCATTTGCGTAGCCTATCTTTTCAATGGGATCTTTCTAACGCTGGTATTTAGAGTCGTTTCTGAAGTGAGCGTTAGAGCTCTAACGACAAAATTCCAGCCGCCTGAAAATAGCAGGAGTTAAGAGCTTTCTGGCTAACGCCGGTTTATAAAGCTCTTAACTACTGTACCCTAAAGTACACTAACACCCATAAACTACCTATGTACCCCTAAACCGAGGTCCCCCCACATCGCCGCCACTCTATTTAAATTTTTAACCCCTAATCTGCCGACCGCCACCTACGTTATACTTATGTACCCCTAATCTGCTGCCCCTAACCCCGCCGACCCCTATATTATATTTCTTAACCCCTAATCTGCCCCCCTCAACGTCGCCGACACCTGCCTACACTTATTAACCCCTAATCTGCCGAGCGGACCTGAGCGCTACTATAATAAAGTTATGAACCCCTAACCCGCCTCACTAACCCTATCATAAATAGTATTAACCCCTAATCTGCCCTCCCTAACATCGCCGACACCTAACTTCAATTATTAACCCCTAATCTGCCGACCGGAGCTCACCGCTATTCTAATAAATGTATTAACCCCTAAAGCTAAGTCTAACCCTAACACTAACACCCCCCCTAAGTTAAATATAATATTTATCTAACGAAATAAATTAACTCTTATTAAATAAATGATTCCTATTTAAAGCTAAATACTTACCTGTAAAATAAATCCTAATATAGCTACAATATAAATTATAATTATATTATAGCTATTTTAGGATTAATATTTATTTTACAGGTAACTTTGTAATTATTTTAACCAGGTACAATAGCTATTAAATAGTTAAGAACTATTTAATAGTTACCTAGTTAAAATAATAACAAAATTACCTGTAAAATAAGTCCTAACCTAAGATATAATTAAACCTAACACTACCCTATCAATAAAATAATAAAATAAAATACCTACAATTACCTACAATTAACCTAACACTACACTATCAATAAATTAATTAAATACAATTCCTACAAATAAATACAATTAAATAAACTAGCTAAAGTACAAAAAATAAAAATGATCTAAGTTACAGAAAATAAAAAAATATTTACAAACATAATAAAAATATTACAACAATTTTAAACTAATTACACCTACTCTAAGCCCCCTAATAAAATAACAAAGCCCCCCAAAATAAAAAATTCCCTACCCTATTCTAAATTAAAAAAGTTACAAGCTCTTTTACCTTACCAGCCCTGAACAGGGCCCTTTGCGGGGCATGCCCCAAGAATTTCAGCTCTTTTGCCTGTAAAAGAATAAATACAATACCCCCCCCCCCCCCAACATTACAACCCACCACCCACATACCCCTAATCTAACCCAAACCCCCCTTAAATAAACCTAACACTAAGCCCCTGAAGATCTTCCTACCTTGTCTTCACCATACCAGGTTCACCGATCCGTCCTGAAGAGCTCCTCCGATGTCCTGATCCAAGCCCAAGCGGGGGCTGAAGAGGTCCATGATCCGGTCAAAGTCTTCATCCAAGCGGGGCAGAAGAGGATCTTCCATCCGATTGAAGTCATCATCCAGGCGGCATCTTCGATCTTCTTCCATCCGGAGCGAAGCGGCAGGATCCTGAAGACATCCAGCGCGGAACATCCATCCGGACCGACGACTGAACGACGAATGATCGGAACAGCCAATAGAATGCAAGCTCAATCTGATTGGCTGATTGGATCAGCCAATCGGATTGAACTTGATTCTGATTGGCTGATTCCATCAGCCAATCAGAAAATTCCTACCTTAATTCCGATTGGCTGATAGAATCCTATCAGCCAATCGGAATTCGAGGGACGCCATCTTGGATGACGTCCCTTAAAGGAACAGTCATTCGTCGTTCAGTCGTCGGTCCGGATGGATGTTCCGCGCTGGATGTCTTCAGGATCCTGCCGCTTCGCTCCGGATGGAAGAAGATCGAAGATGCCGCCTGGATGAAGACTTCAATCGGATGGAAGATCCTCTTCTGCCCCGCTTGGATGAAGACTTTGACCGGATCATAGACCTCTTCAGCCCCCGCTTGGGCTTGGATCAGGACATCGGAGGAGCTCTTCAGGACGGATCGGTGAACCTGGTATGGTGAAGACAAGGTAGGAAGATCTTCAGGGGCTTAGTGTTAGGTTTATTTAAGGGGGGTTTGGGTTAGATTAGGGGTATGTGGGTGGTGGGTTGTAATGTTGGGGGGGGGGGTATTGTATTTATTCTTTTACAGGCAAAAGAGCTGAAATTCTTGGGGCATGCCCCGCAAAGGGCCCTGTTCAGGGCTGGTAAGGTAAAAGAGCTTGTAACTTTTTTAATTTAGAATAGGGTAGGGAATTTTTTATTTTGGGGGGCTTTGTTATTTTATTAGGGGGCTTAGAGTAGGTGTAATTAGTTTAAAATTGTTGTAATATTTTTATTATGTTTGTAAATATTTTTTTATTTTCTGTAACTTTTTTATTTTTTGTACTTTAGCTAGTTTATTTAATTGTATTTATTTGTAGGAATTGTATTTAATTAATTTATTGATAGTGTAGTGTTAGGTTAATTGTAGGTAATTGTAGGTAGTTTATTTAATTATTTTATTGATAGGGTAGTGTTAGGTTTAATTATATCTTAGGTTAGGACTTATTTTACAGGTAATTTTGTTATTATTTTAACTAGGTAACTATTAAATAGTTCTTAACTATTTAATAGCTATTGTACCTGGTTAAAATAATTACAAAGTTACCTGTAAAATAAATATTAATCCTATAATAGCTATAATATAATTATAATTTATATTGTAGCTATATTAGAGTTTATTTTACAGGTAAGTATTTAGCTTTAAATAGGAATAATTTATTTAATAAGAGTTAATTTATTTCGTTAGATAAAAATTATATTTAACTTAGGGGGGTGTTAGTGTTAGGGTTAGACTTAGCTTTAGGGGTTAATACATTTATTAGAATAGCGGTGAGCTCCGGTCGGCAGATTAGGGGTTAATAATTGAAGTTAGGTGTCGGCGATGTTAGGGAGGGCAGATTAGGGGTTAATACTATTTATGATAGGGTTAGTGAGGCGGATTAGGGGTTAATAACTTTATTATAGTAGCGCTCAGGTCCGCTCGGCAGATTAGGGGTTAATAAGTGTAGGCAGGTGTCGGCGACGTTGAGGGGGGCAGATTAGGGGTTAATAAATATAATATAGGGGTCGGCGATGTTAGGGCAGCAGATTAGGGGTACATAGGGATAACGTAGGTTGCGGCGGTTTACGGAGCGGCAGATTAGGGGTTTAAAAAAATATGCAGGGGTCAGCGATAGCGGGGGCTTCAGATTAGGGGTTAATAAGTGTAAGGTTAGGGGTGTTTAGACTAGGGGTACATGTTAGAGTGTTAGGTGCAGACGTAGGAAGTGTTTCCCCATAGGAAACAATGGGGCTGCGTTAGGAGCTGAACGCTGCTTTTTTGCAGGTGTTAGGTTTTTTTTCAGCTCAAACTGCCCCATTGTTTCCTATGGGAGAATCGTGCACGAGCACGTTTTTGAGGCCGGCCACGTCCGTAAGCAACTCTGGTATCGAGAGTTGCATTTGCGGTAAAAATGCTCTACGCTCCTTTTTTGGAGCCTAACGCAGCATTTGATTAAACTCTCGATACCAGAGTTAAATTTATGGTGCGGCCAGAAAAAAGCCTGCGGAGCGTTAGCAGCCCTTTTACCACCGAACTCCAAATCTAGGCCTTAGGGTTTATTTTTATATTACAGGCAAGTTTGTATTTATTTTAACTAGGTACAATAGTTATCAAATATTTATTAACTATTTAAAAACTTCCTAGTTAAAATAAAGACAAATATACCTGTAAAATAAAACCTAACCTAAGTTACAATTACACCTAACACTACACTATAATTAAATTCCCTAAACTAAATACAATTAAAAAAAATAAAATATTTTTTTTTTTACAGGTATAAGAGCTGATTACTTTGGGGCAATGCCCCGCAAAAGGCCCTTTTAAGGGCTATTTGTAATTTAGTGTAGGGTAGGGCTTTTCTATTTTGTTAGGGGGATTAGATTAGGTGTAATTAGTTTAAAAAATCTTGTAATTATTTTATTATTTTCTGTAATTTAGTGTTTGTTTGTTTTTGCAGTTTAGATAAAAAAATATTAATTGTATTTAGTTTAGGGAATTTATGTAATTATAGTGTAGTGTTAGGTCTAATTGTAACTTAGGTTAGGTTTTATTTTACAGGTAGGTATATTTGTCTTTATTTTAACTAGGAAGTTATTAAATAGTTAATAACTATTTAATAACTATTGTACCTAGTTAAAATAAATACAAACTTGCCTGTAAAATAAAAATAAACCCTAAAATAGCTACTATGTAACTATTAGTTATATTGTAGCTATCTTAGGGTTTATTTTATAGGTAAGTTTTTAGTTTTAAATAGGAATTATTTAGTTAATGATAGTAATATTTATTTAGATATATTTAAATTATATTTAAGTTAGGGGGTGTTAGGGTTAGGGTTAGACTTAGGTTTAGGGGTTAATAAATTTAATATAGTGGCGGCGGTGTAGGGGGGCAGATTAGGGGTTAATAAATATAATGTAGGTGGCGGCGGTGGGGGGGGGAAGATTAGGGGTTAATAAATATAATGTAGGTGGGGGCAGTGTAGGGGGCGGAATATTAGAGGTTAATAAGTATAATGTAGGTGGCGGTGGGCTCCGGGAGCGGCGGTTTAGGGGTTAATAAGTTTATTTCGTTTCGGCATGGTCCGGGAGCAGCGATTTAGGGGTTAATAAGTTTATGGGCCGGAATAGTTCCGAGCGTACATGGTAGATTTTTGATAACTTCCAAAAATTGTCAGATTGTGCCGAACTTGCGTTCGGAACATCTGTAGTGACGTAAGCATCGATCTTTGTCGGACTGAGTCCGGCGGATCGTAAGTTACGTCACCAAATTCTACTTTTGCCGGTTTGTAGGGTTTGATAACTAAGGCGAATCAGGCTCGCCACAAATACGCTGCGGAATTCCCGCATATTTGCGGTTGACGGCTTGATAAATACATGCCTTTGTGTCTAAATCTGTATGATTCTGGATTTGTTTATATCTCCTGTGAAAGAAGCCTTTTCTGTTTAGTATGACTTTTTTCTGTTTACTATGATAAAATTAGTATGATTATCACACATCACGGTTTATTGGGAATAAATCAATTATAAATACATATCACTTTATTTTGAGCAAATGTCATGCAAACCGTATTTAAAATTGGTGAGATACTGCATGCACAAATAGAGACATTCAAGTTTCCAGTAAGTGCTCACGAGGTGGGGTATTTTGGTATATTGATTCCTGCAAGGACATGCAGATGCTAATAGAAGTGGGTCTCATGAACTGGATGAACTTACTGTAGTTTGGCTTCTGCTTTCAAAGTGTCTTTAAATACTAGACAAACATTCTAAAAGAAACTTATAATACTTTAGAAGCACATTTTCAGATTAACTGCATAGAAACCATTGGGATATAATTTGTTTCAAACAGAGCAGTGCATAAAGCATACCTCCAACATTTAGTGAATTACATCTGGAACAGTAGGCTGGGGACAGATTCAGGGAGATCTAAGCAAAGTATTGACATCAGAGCAGGTCATGAACTTTGCTGAAATCTATAAGGCAGAGCTTTCCAAACTTTTCATGGTGGTGACACACTTTTTAGACCTACATCATTTAGCAACACAGTAATTCAGTTGTACTAGCAAACAGGAGGTTAAACTAACTTGTTTTTAGAGCCATACATAAATTATATTATAACAAAATGTATTTACAAGTAACAGTAAGTATGTGCAAGAATTAAAAAAAAGTTTAATAACACCAATAGCTACTTACTATTTTAATGGGATGTATGAGGTTGATGGGATGAACACGGTTTCTGAATATTTAGTGGAATATTAGATAAAGACACTCGCATTTCATGATCAAGCATTTTTAAGCTTCCACTTCCTATCCATATATCAAGAGCAGGAAAAGCAATGCACTACTGGGAGTTAGCTGCAAAAAAAACCCCAACTGACTTCAGCTCAGCGTTTAAGCTGCTGAAGGCAGGCGGAAAGTCGGAAACTAACAAAAAAAATTTAAAAAAATTAAATTAAAAAAAATTTGTGCTGAAGCAGGGACACACCTACACACTGCCGCCGACACACTAATATGTCACGACACACAGTTTGGAAAGCACAGCTATAGGGAATGGTTTGCACATAAAGTGACAGGGCTAATTAACTTGAACCCTGTGGAAGATCTGCAAAACTTCCATTTTAAAACATACTTTCCTTAATAGTATTTCATTGGGAATATGAGTGTTACACAATTTTTTATTGTATTACACAATAACTGCTTACACAATGTTCTTGCTCACAGATCCAGAAGACCTTAATGCCTGCACATATTTATGTAGACAAAACAAAAATGCATTAATAGTAATTTGTTTGCATATACCTCTTACAGTAATTTTTTTGCCAACCAGAACATATTTAATTGCATTGGATTACATCCTAGTTAATATGTTCATGGTATGGCATTGTAATTTATATTTAGAAACACATATTCCATTATTTTTTAATAACCACATGTAAACAACTTTTAATTCTTTCAGATATGCTACAGCTTTCACTGCAATGCAGTAGAAAATAAACTGTACTATCCTACTAGAGGATTTTATAACATATTTATAATTAACTTACAGCACTCCAGTGAATTTTAAAGCAGCATAAGGGATGAAAATCAGATTAAGCATGGAAAATGCAGGTCAGCTACTGAGATGAAATGCGGCTTTATGAAGGTTTGGTGATATATGAATTAGGCTAAAAGATGCAATAAAAATTTTAATTACTCTCTACTTTTATCATAAAAGACAGGATCTATCTGACCTTGTTTACATTAAAAAAAATATTCAAAAATCATTTGAGAGTAAATCCATGATGAATAGATCTGAAATACAAGCTAATGCCAATTATATTCAGTCATAATGTAAAAAACAAACAAAAGAAACAACGCCCTTTGATCTTACAATTGCTTGTTAAAAAAGGTTTTATATTTTGAATAGCTTTAATTGTACAATTCAAAATGTATGTTATATTATATAAACATGTATTTATCCTATAGGATAACAATTTAAAAAAGATTTGGTCACATACAAACAAACAAGTTATTACATTTATTTAACATTTCATCTAATATGCATTTCTGGTTACGGTTACGGCGTCAGCTGATCTGACGCACGTGACGCAGGTGTGTGGAGTGCGGCCGTGAACACTGT
Organism: Bombina bombina; assembly: GCF_027579735.1. Taxonomy (NCBI): domain Eukaryota; kingdom Metazoa; phylum Chordata; class Amphibia; order Anura; family Bombinatoridae; genus Bombina; species Bombina bombina. The sequence goes on along the minus strand of NC_069499.1, from coordinate 147,422,190 downwards.
TCAAGTAAGCTGTGTGCACAGCAGTAACAGCACGGATCGAGCAGGCTATACCCAGCAAGTGTGGCAGTGCAGCTAAAGGGGCCAGCTACTAGATGGAAGAAGGAGTTTAACTTTTACCACACATGCACACCTTTCTTCGTCAATGACGTAAAAGTCTCTTGGCGGGGGTGCCCCCGACCTGAGAACATCTATGGAATAGGACAGCACGGATGTCATGCAAGCAAGGAGCATCACTGCTTGGACCGGTAACCTGTATCTTTAGGCCAAATCTGTCTAGTGGCCATAGACACAAAGCCTGGTATATGCTTTAAATGAAAGTTTTGAGGCTTAATATGTATCTTTGAGGAGAAAAAATATTGGACATAATAAGCATAATAACTTTGGGTATAATAAGTCTGGTAAACTTTGTTGGGAGGGTGAAGTTTTACAGGATGTGGTGCAAACCCAGATTACAACATTTGATTCAAAAGGCTTTTTTTCTTTGCTAGAAGGGCAAGTCCCTCACAGAGTTACCAGTGAAGTAACCCAGATAACAGGATTCTTAATAGTGTGACCTAAGAATGGTTAAACTAGGATGGTATTATATTTAGGGTTAATAGAGTCTGGATAAACCACCGGGCGGGTGAATTACATATAAGTCACTTTCAGGGAGTGAATGATGACATTATAACAGTCCCTTAAAGGGACACTCAATCAAAATTAAACTTTCATTATTCAGATAGAGGATGCCATTTTAAACAACTTTCCAATTTACTTCCATTAACTAAATGTGCACAGTATTTTTATATTTAAACTTTTTGAGTCACCAGCTCCGACTGAGCATGTGCAAGAATAAGTGTGTATGCATTTGTGAATGGCTGATGGCTGTCACATGGTACGTGTATGTATTTGTTATTGGCTAATGGCTGTCACATGGTACAGGGGGAGTGGAAAAGACATAACTTTTAAAATTGTCAGAAAAAAAATCTACCACTCATTTGAAGTTCAGACTAAGTGCTATTGCATTGTCTTGTTATCTTGCATTTGTTGATTATGCAAATCTACTGTGTTGACTGGTCCTTTAATAAATGCAAAGAGAAGGAGTGAATAAGCATTCAAAATAGAGAAAGTATATAATTCCCCCCTCTGGATTGGAGTGGATCCAGTGAAGCAAAACCTTAAACATTTAAATCTTAGAAGTTCTCCTAGCTCCTAATGGGATGTCACTTTTTGAAGCGAAAAAGTTATATGGATTGTATCAAATTTAAGTGTTTAATTAAGAAAAATCTTGGTTAGAAAAAGTCTGACATGCTTTGTTGGGAGGGTGAAGATGTATAGATATGTCTAAGGTTACAGCATATGTTGAATGTAATGGTTATAGCTGACCTGAATAGTTGTATCATCAAGCTAAGCTATAACTTAAGACTGAAGGACTATTAAATAGAAAGACAAGTTCCTCACAGAGCTTTCAGTGAAGCAAACCAGATAGTAGGATTTCTGTTATCAGACAACAGATTGTTGCTACAGGGAACAGGACGGTATTGTAAAAAGGGTTAACAAAGTCTAGGTTACCCAGCGGGTGGGTGAAGTACATGCAAAACGGATATAAACAGCTTAAGGTCATGGATTAAAATGTACATTCTATTTGCAAAGAAATGGAATATATAATGAATTTATGCTAAGAAGGGAAAAGATATAGAAGTCCCACCGATGGGCTGTAGTGAACCTAGTGAAGCAAACTCGTGGACACTATACCCTCAGAAGATACGCTGGCTCACATCTGAAAGTCAAGCTAAATAATCATACAGACTTTAGTAATTTGAGAGACATTTTTAAAGTTAATTCATCATACTGTTCTGTTATATTCCTTTACTTGTATCTAGGAAAAGTGATGTACTTTCCTGAGCGGGACAGCTAAACCGTATTACATTTTCTTTGTATGTATATAAATATCTGGCATGCGAATATAGAGAGAAGTTTAAGCTAGCTAGCTGTTGAAAATAGTATGGACCATACATTTAAATAGTGCATGATGGGAGGCAGGTTTTTGACTACATGATTTTCTTAGTTAGAAAGGTATATGCTAGCGGCCATAAATGTTATTGAATTTGATATAGGCACTAAGAGTAACACACAGGAAGCAATTTTACAATTATAGGTGTGATATTTTCTTGGATATTATATTTCTAAAATATCTCTGTAAATCTATTAGTAAGAAGAACACCCTGTATAGCTGCAGGGGTAAAGCTTAGGGGAGAGAGGGATCGTTTCTTTCCCATATGAACAATTGGGTTTTCTTTTTTCTTATAAATTGAATATGAGATAGGCACTAAGAGTAACACACAGGAAGCAATAGTATAAATATAGGTGTGATATTGTTTTGGATATTATGTATTCAAAATACCTTTGTAAATCTATTAGCAAGAGCACGTTATATAGTTGTAAGGGTAAAGCTTAGGGGCGTGAGGGAGTGTTTCCTTCTCATATGAACACTTGGATTTTCTTTTCTCCTTTTCTGTTGAAAGCAAATCATACTCTAATACACAACACCTTAATAATTCATTCTGTTTGCCCATAGTAGGCATAATAATAGCTTCACTTCTCTCCTTAGGGCAAATAGTTAATTGATATAATCACTGATACATTACACGTATTCACTTGTTGTTTTTGTTTTTGGCTCACATATTCTACATATGGGGAAATTTGTACATACTGTCAGAATTAAATCTCCAGTAATGCCCCCCTAAAAAAGACAAAAAAGGTAAAACAAGTGCTGCATTACAAGATAGCATTGTTGTAGAAAATATAGCGGCAAAGATGGATACAGACACACAATCGTTAGTCAAATCGATATATGAGGCAATGAGCCCACAATTTGATCAGCTTAGACAGGATGTGTTAACACTTACTAATAAAGTACATTCATTTAAAAACAGGATTGAAGCAGCGGAATTACGTATATCAGATATAGAGGATAGAATGAATACAGCAGAGCAGGACACAAGTTTTTATAGATCCTCACTAAAAAAACTCCAGGATAGGATAGATGATCTTGAGGATAGATCTAGAAGGAACAACCTTAGAATTATTGGAGTACCAGAGACAGCGGAATACAAAGATTTAAATAAATTCATGTCAGAAAAGTTACCTTCGTTGTTAGAAATGCCAGGCCCAAAGCACCAGCTTATTATAGAGAGAGTCCATAGAATAGGGCAGGAAAAAATAAGATCAGATGGGTCAAAGATAGCTAGGCCAATTATAGCTAAAATGTTAAACTTTCAAGACAAGGTTGAACTATTAAATTTCTATTGTAAAAAGAAAAATGTTTTGCTGGAGGGATATAAAATAATGTTATTTCAGGATTACTCAGTGGAAACAACAAATTGTAGAAAGGTAATGGCTCCTCTATGTACTCGAATAATTAAGAAAGGATACAAAGCTTTTCTAATGAATCCGGCTAGGATTAAGGTACTTAAGGATAATTCATGGAACATATTAAACACGCAACAGAAAGCAAATAGATTCTTAGAAGAGAGTGAGTAAGAAGGATAAATGTATATGCATTTAAATGGTTAAGAATTCTAAAGAATAAGAAATACTAATGGAACATATACCAAGTGAATGGTTTCATTTTAACTCTTTTTCCCCTTTTCTCTCCCCCCCCTTTTTTTCTTCTCTATCTTCCTCTCCTCCAGCTATAGCAGTACTGCCCATTTTTAATATTTTCTATTACTCGAGTTTGGTACATAACATGAGTAAAGGGAGGTATATTTCTGATGACGGATAAAATAAATATAAATTTGATATCATGGAATATTAGAGGCATAACCTCACCTATTAAAAGAAAAATGATCATAAAACATCTTAAAAAACTTAGATGTAACATTGCTTTCCTACAGGAAACATATATACAGCAAAATGAAGCGAATTATCTTAGAACAGATTGGGTAGGTGAAGTTATAGTAACAGTGGGAATTGCTAGAAAACCAGGGGTAGCAATACTGATACATAAAAATCTGAAGTATAAAAGGGGATTTCAATCTTATTGCACAATACCCGATAGATAGATGGTAAGGGGAGAGGGGCGCCCCCAAAAAAGCATGAAACCATATTATTTAGAAAGTTCAGGAACGCATTAAATTTAAAAGATATATGGTGTATAAAAAATCCTGATATGAAAGGATTTACTTGCAAATCTAGTACGTATAAAACTCTATCTCAAATAGATTTATATACTAATTAATGAAAAATTAATGGGTATAGTAGAAGCAGATATTGAAGCTATTATTATTTCAGACCATGCTCCAATTTCAGTGACAATAACAATGGGTGCTTCACGGAAAAGTACTGCTGCATATTCTTTCCCAAAATATCTTTATACAAATGTAAAATTTAAGAATTGGCTGATAGAAACTTGGAAGAATTTTGAATATTTTAATGTAAATTCAGTAACAAGTCCTGAGGCATATTGGGAAGCCTCTAAGGCATTGATTCAAGGAGAAATAAAAGCTTATCTATATAGATTATAGAAAAGAAATCAGATACAGGACGTACAGTTAACTAACCAGCTTTCAAATGCATATAATGCCTATGTTCGAGAAGCATCAGCTAAAAAATTGGCGAAAGTATGTACGGGCTAAAAAAGAAAGAGAAATTTTCCTTCAGCAAAAGGCTGGTAGTGAGGTTGTAATAACCAATGCGAGGTTATATAAATATGGAGGTAAGATAGGAAAAAATCTGTCTAATTTAGTTAAACATGTAAAGAAAAAAGGCTAACTCAGTCCACTGAAATTAGTGCAGAATTTCTGGAATATTATAAAAAGTTTTTTCTACCTAAAGAAATCAATGAATTGAATAAAAAGGCCTTTTGGAATACCTGCAATGATCCATGTTTGGATGAAGAGGCCTGCAAGTTAATGAATGAACCGATTATTAGAGAGGAAGTTATTCAGGCGATAAAAGAGACTAGCCTTAATAAAGCTGCAGGACCAGATACACTGCCAGCTAAATATTATAACATTTTGTCGGAGCAAGTTGTAGACCCATTAGTTAATCTTTTTGATGCATACTTCTCGCAGGGTCACATAATATCCAGTAATTTTAGTAGTTCTTTAATTGCCCTTGTGCCAAAAAAGGGAAGAATCCAGAAAAATTAGATTCTTAACTTCCGATCTCGCTGTTAAACACGGATTACAAGCTATTGACTAGTATTTTAGCAGCTAGATTACAGAAAATTATAGCTAAATTAATCCACATTGACCAAACGGGATTTTTGAAGGGTAGATCTTCCTTCTCTAACTTGAGGAAACTTTTATTAACAGTGGATTTTAATAATATACAGAAGGAAAAGGAGGATATGGATACAGAGGATAAGGCAATTATTGCGCTAGACGCTGAAAAGGCCTTCGATTCCATCAGTTGGGATCGTTTATTTGTAGCTTTGGAACTATTTGGCTTTAAGGGTCCCTTTCTGTCATTTATTCAGGCCTTGTATAGCAAACCAAGATCGGCACTGATAGTCAATGAATTATGTACAGAATATTTTCAACTATATCTAGGTACTCGACAGGGTTGTCCCCTTTTCCCATTGTTGTTTAATCTAAGTATTGAACCTCTAGCAATTGCGCTCTGTAATAGTATTAAGGGCATAAAAGTAGGGGCCATAGACATCCAAATATCTTTATATGCAGATTATCTGCTCATATTTCTAATACAAAGGAGAATGTACCTAAATTGATGACATTGTTAGGAACCTTTGGATTCTTTTCAGGATATGCAATAAACTCTCAAAAATCTGAATTATTATGGTTTAATAGGAATAAAGATCCATATTCGCCATTGCCATTTAAAGAAGTCAATTATTTAAAATATTTAGGAATTAGTGTATCTAGATGTCTGGAAGAATGGTATAGTGGAAATTTCTCAGGAGTAATTAAGAAAATTGTGGATGATATTCAAAAATGGTCCTTTTTTCCTTTTTTAGCTGGTAAAATAAATTTAATTAAAATGGTATCCCTATCTAAATAATTATATGTAATGCAAAATGTACCACTCTTTCTATGAAAGCCTGGCATAAAACAATTAAATAGTGCATTTAGACTATTTCTATGGGGTAAGTCTAAGCAGGGACACACCTACACACTGCCGCCGACACACTAATATGTCACGACACACAGTTTGGAAAGCACAGCTATAGGGAATGGTTTGCACATAAAGTGACAGGGCTAATTAACTTGAACCCTGTGGAAGATCTGCAAAACTTCCATTTTAAAACATACTTTCCTTAATAGTATTTCATTGGGAATATGAGTGTTACACAATTTTTTATTGTATTACACAATAACTGCTTACACAATGTTCTTGCTCACAGATCCAGAAGACCTTAATGCCTGCACATATTTATGTAGACAAAACAAAAATGCATTAATAGTAATTTGTTTGCATATACCTCTTACAGTAATTTTTTTGCCAACCAGAACATATTTAATTGCATTGGATTACATCCTAGTTAATATGTTCATGGTATGGCATTGTAATTTATATTTAGAAACACATATTCCATTATTTTTTAATAACCACATGTAAACAACTTTTAATTCTTTCAGATATGCTACAGCTTTCACTGCAATGCAGTAGAAAATAAACTGTACTATCCTACTAGAGGATTTTATAACATATTTATAATTAACTTACAGCACTCCAGTGAATTTTAAAGCAGCATAAGGGATGAAAATCAGATTAAGCATGGAAAATGCAGGTCAGCTACTGAGATGAAATGCGGCTTTATGAAGGTTTGGTGATATATGAATTAGGCTAAAAGATGCAATAAAAATTTTAATTACTCTCTACTTTTATCATAAAAGACAGGATCTATCTGACCTTGTTTACATTAAAAAAAATATTCAAAAATCATTTGAGAGTAAATCCATGATGAATAGATCTGAAATACAAGCTAATGCCAATTATATTCAGTCATAATGTAAAAAACAAACAAAAGAAACAACGCCCTTTGATCTTACAATTGCTTGTTAAAAAAGGTTTTATATTTTGAATAGCTTTAATTGTACAATTCAAAATGTATGTTATATTATATAAACATGTATTTATCCTATAGGATAACAATTTAAAAAAGATTTGGTCACATACAAACAAACAAGTTATTACATTTATTTAACATTTCATCTAATATGCATTTCTGGTTACGGTTACGGCGTCAGCTGATCTGACGCACGTGACGCAGGTGTGTGGAGTGCGGCCGTGAACACTGTTCAAGTAAGCTGTGTGCACAGCAGTAACAGCACGGATCGAGCAGGCTATACCCAGCAAGTGTGGCAGTGCAGCTAAAGGGGCCAGCTACTAGATGGAAGAAGGAGTTTAACTTTTACCACACATGCACACCTTTCTTCGTCAATGACGTAAAAGTCTCTTGGCGGGGGTGCCCCCGACCTGAGAACATCTATGGAATAGGACAGCACGGATGTCATGCAAGCAAGGAGCATCACTGCTTGGACCGGTAACCTGTATCTTTAGGCCAAATCTGTCTAGTGGCCATAGACACAAAGCCTGGTATATGCTTTAAATGAAAGTTTTGAGGCTTAATATGTATCTTTGAGGAGAAAAAATATTGGACATAATAAGCATAATAACTTTGGGTATAATAAGTCTGGTAAACTTTGTTGGGAGGGTGAAGTTTTACAGGATGTGGTGCAAACCCAGATTACAACATTTGATTCAAAAGGCTTTTTTTCTTTGCTAGAAGGGCAAGTCCCTCACAGAGTTACCAGTGAAGTAACCCAGATAACAGGATTCTTAATAGTGTGACCTAAGAATGGTTAAACTAGGATGGTATTATATTTAGGGTTAATAGAGTCTGGATAAACCACCGGGCGGGTGAATTACATATAAGTCACTTTCAGGGAGTGAATGATGACATTATAACAGTCCCTTAAAGGGACACTCAATCAAAATTAAACTTTCATTATTCAGATAGAGGATGCCATTTTAAACAACTTTCCAATTTACTTCCATTAACTAAATGTGCACAGTATTTTTATATTTAAACTTTTTGAGTCACCAGCTCCGACTGAGCATGTGCAAGAATAAGTGTGTATGCATTTGTGAATGGCTGATGGCTGTCACATGGTACGTGTATGTATTTGTTATTGGCTAATGGCTGTCACATGGTACAGGGGGAGTGGAAAAGACATAACTTTTAAAATTGTCAGAAAAAAAATCTACCACTCATTTGAAGTTCAGACTAAGTGCTATTGCATTGTCTTGTTATCTTGCATTTGTTGATTATGCAAATCTACTGTGTTGACTGGTCCTTTAATAAATGCAAAGAGAAGGAGTGAATAAGCATTCAAAATAGAGAAAGTATATAATTCCCCCCTCTGGATTGGAGTGGATCCAGTGAAGCAAAACCTTAAACATTTAAATCTTAGAAGTTCTCCTAGCTCCTAATGGGATGTCACTTTTTGAAGCGAAAAAGTTATATGGATTGTATCAAATTTAAGTGTTTAATTAAGAAAAATCTTGGTTAGAAAAAGTCTGACATGCTTTGTTGGGAGGGTGAAGATGTATAGATATGTCTAAGGTTACAGCATATGTTGAATGTAATGGTTATAGCTGACCTGAATAGTTGTATCATCAAGCTAAGCTATAACTTAAGACTGAAGGACTATTAAATAGAAAGACAAGTTCCTCACAGAGCTTTCAGTGAAGCAAACCAGATAGTAGGATTTCTGTTATCAGACAACAGATTGTTGCTACAGGGAACAGGACGGTATTGTAAAAAGGGTTAACAAAGTCTAGGTTACCCAGCGGGTGGGTGAAGTACATGCAAAACGGATATAAACAGCTTAAGGTCATGGATTAAAATGTACATTCTATTTGCAAAGAAATGGAATATATAATGAATTTATGCTAAGAAGGGAAAAGATATAGAAGTCCCACCGATGGGCTGTAGTGAACCTAGTGAAGCAAACTCGTGGACACTATACCCTCAGAAGATACGCTGGCTCACATCTGAAAGTCAAGCTAAATAATCATACAGACTTTAGTAATTTGAGAGACATTTTTAAAGTTAATTCATCATACTGTTCTGTTATATTCCTTTACTTGTATCTAGGAAAAGTGATGTACTTTCCTGAGCGGGACAGCTAAACCGTATTACATTTTCTTTGTATGTATATAAATATCTGGCATGCGAATATAGAGAGAAGTTTAAGCTAGCTAGCTGTTGAAAATAGTATGGACCATACATTTAAATAGTGCATGATGGGAGGCAGGTTTTTGACTACATGATTTTCTTAGTTAGAAAGGTATATGCTAGCGGCCATAAATGTTATTGAATTTGATATAGGCACTAAGAGTAACACACAGGAAGCAATTTTACAATTATAGGTGTGATATTTTCTTGGATATTATATTTCTAAAATATCTCTGTAAATCTATTAGTAAGAAGAACACCCTGTATAGCTGCAGGGGTAAAGCTTAGGGGAGAGAGGGATCGTTTCTTTCCCATATGAACAATTGGGTTTTCTTTTTTCTTATAAATTGAATATGAGATAGGCACTAAGAGTAACACACAGGAAGCAATAGTATAAATATAGGTGTGATATTGTTTTGGATATTATGTATTCAAAATACCTTTGTAAATCTATTAGCAAGAGCACGTTATATAGTTGTAAGGGTAAAGCTTAGGGGCGTGAGGGAGTGTTTCCTTCTCATATGAACACTTGGATTTTCTTTTCTCCTTTTCTGTTGAAAGCAAATCATACTCTAATACACAACACCTTAATAATTCATTCTGTTTGCCCATAGTAGGCATAATAATAGCTTCACTTCTCTCCTTAGGGCAAATAGTTAATTGATATAATCACTGATACATTACACGTATTCACTTGTTGTTTTTGTTTTTGGCTCACATATTCTACATATGGGGAAATTTGTACATACTGTCAGAATTAAATCTCCAGTAATGCCCCCCTAAAAAAGACAAAAAAGGTAAAACAAGTGCTGCATTACAAGATAGCATTGTTGTAGAAAATATAGCGGCAAAGATGGATACAGACACACAATCGTTAGTCAAATCGATATATGAGGCAATGAGCCCACAATTTGATCAGCTTAGACAGGATGTGTTAACACTTACTAATAAAGTACATTCATTTAAAAACAGGATTGAAGCAGCGGAATTACGTATATCAGATATAGAGGATAGAATGAATACAGCAGAGCAGGACACAAGTTTTTATAGATCCTCACTAAAAAAACTCCAGGATAGGATAGATGATCTTGAGGATAGATCTAGAAGGAACAACCTTAGAATTATTGGAGTACCAGAGACAGCGGAATACAAAGATTTAAATAAATTCATGTCAGAAAAGTTACCTTCGTTGTTAGAAATGCCAGGCCCAAAGCACCAGCTTATTATAGAGAGAGTCCATAGAATAGGGCAGGAAAAAATAAGATCAGATGGGTCAAAGATAGCTAGGCCAATTATAGCTAAAATGTTAAACTTTCAAGACAAGGTTGAACTATTAAATTTCTATTGTAAAAAGAAAAATGTTTTGCTGGAGGGATATAAAATAATGTTATTTCAGGATTACTCAGTGGAAACAACAAATTGTAGAAAGGTAATGGCTCCTCTATGTACTCGAATAATTAAGAAAGGATACAAAGCTTTTCTAATGAATCCGGCTAGGATTAAGGTACTTAAGGATAATTCATGGAACATATTAAACACGCAACAGAAAGCAAATAGATTCTTAGAAGAGAGTGAGTAAGAAGGATAAATGTATATGCATTTAAATGGTTAAGAATTCTAAAGAATAAGAAATACTAATGGAACATATACCAAGTGAATGGTTTCATTTTAACTCTTTTTCCCCTTTTCTCTCCCCCCCCCTTTTTTTCTTCTCTATCTTCCTCTCCTCCAGCTATAGCAGTACTGCCCATTTTTAATATTTTCTATTACTCGAGTTTGGTACATAACATGAGTAAAGGGAGGTATATTTCTGATGACGGATAAAATAAATATAAATTTGATATCATGGAATATTAGAGGCATAACCTCACCTATTAAAAGAAAAATGATCATAAAACATCTTAAAAAACTTAGATGTAACATTGCTTTCCTACAGGAAACATATATACAGCAAAATGAAGCGAATTATCTTAGAACAGATTGGGTAGGTGAAGTTATAGTAACAGTGGGAATTGCTAGAAAACCAGGGGTAGCAATACTGATACATAAAAATCTGAAGTATAAAAGGGGATTTCAATCTTATTGCACAATACCCGATAGATAGATGGTAAGGGGAGAGGGGCGCCCCCAAAAAAGCATGAAACCATATTATTTAGAAAGTTCAGGAACGCATTAAATTTAAAAGATATATGGTGTATAAAAAATCCTGATATGAAAGGATTTACTTGCAAATCTAGTACGTATAAAACTCTATCTCAAATAGATTTATATACTAATTAATGAAAAATTAATGGGTATAGTAGAAGCAGATATTGAAGCTATTATTATTTCAGACCATGCTCCAATTTCAGTGACAATAACAATGGGTGCTTCACGGAAAAGTACTGCTGCATATTCTTTCCCAAAATATCTTTATACAAATGTAAAATTTAAGAATTGGCTGATAGAAACTTGGAAGAATTTTGAATATTTTAATGTAAATTCAGTAACAAGTCCTGAGGCATATTGGGAAGCCTCTAAGGCATTGATTCAAGGAGAAATAAAAGCTTATCTATATAGATTATAGAAAAGAAATCAGATACAGGACGTACAGTTAACTAACCAGCTTTCAAATGCATATAATGCCTATGTTCGAGAAGCATCAGCTAAAAAATTGGCGAAAGTATGTACGGGCTAAAAAAGAAAGAGAAATTTTCCTTCAGCAAAAGGCTGGTAGTGAGGTTGTAATAACCAATGCGAGGTTATATAAATATGGAGGTAAGATAGGAAAAAATCTGTCTAATTTAGTTAAACATGTAAAGAAAAAAGGCTAACTCAGTCCACTGAAATTAGTGCAGAATTTCTGGAATATTATAAAAAGTTTTTTCTACCTAAAGAAATCAATGAATTGAATAAAAAGGCCTTTTGGAATACCTGCAATGATCCATGTTTGGATGAAGAGGCCTGCAAGTTAATGAATGAACCGATTATTAGAGAGGAAGTTATTCAGGCGATAAAAGAGACTAGCCTTAATAAAGCTGCAGGACCAGATACACTGCCAGCTAAATATTATAACATTTTGTCGGAGCAAGTTGTAGACCCATTAGTTAATCTTTTTGATGCATACTTCTCGCAGGGTCACATAATATCCAGTAATTTTAGTAGTTCTTTAATTGCCCTTGTGCCAAAAAAGGGAAGAATCCAGAAAAATTAGATTCTTAACTTCCGATCTCGCTGTTAAACACGGATTACAAGCTATTGACTAGTATTTTAGCAGCTAGATTACAGAAAATTATAGCTAAATTAATCCACATTGACCAAACGGGATTTTTGAAGGGTAGATCTTCCTTCTCTAACTTGAGGAAACTTTTATTAACAGTGGATTTTAATAATATACAGAAGGAAAAGGAGGATATGGATACAGAGGATAAGGCAATTATTGCGCTAGACGCTGAAAAGGCCTTCGATTCCATCAGTTGGGATCGTTTATTTGTAGCTTTGGAACTATTTGGCTTTAAGGGTCCCTTTCTGTCATTTATTCAGGCCTTGTATAGCAAACCAAGATCGGCACTGATAGTCAATGAATTATGTACAGAATATTTTCAACTATATCTAGGTACTCGACAGGGTTGTCCCCTTTTCCCATTGTTGTTTAATCTAAGTATTGAACCTCTAGCAATTGCGCTCTGTAATAGTATTAAGGGCATAAAAGTAGGGGCCATAGACATCCAAATATCTTTATATGCAGATTATCTGCTCATATTTCTAATACAAAGGAGAATGTACCTAAATTGATGACATTGTTAGGAACCTTTGGATTCTTTTCAGGATATGCAATAAACTCTCAAAAATCTGAATTATTATGGTTTAATAGGAATAAAGATCCATATTCGCCATTGCCATTTAAAGAAGTCAATTATTTAAAATATTTAGGAATTAGTGTATCTAGATGTCTGGAAGAATGGTATAGTGGAAATTTCTCAGGAGTAATTAAGAAAATTGTGGATGATATTCAAAAATGGTCCTTTTTTCCTTTTTTAGCTGGTAAAATAAATTTAATTAAAATGGTATCCCTATCTAAATAATTATATGTAATGCAAAATGTACCACTCTTTCTATGAAAGCCTGGCATAAAACAATTAAATAGTGCATTTAGACTATTTCTATGGGGTAAGTCTAAGCAGGGACACACCTACACACTGCCGCCGACACACTAATATGTCACGACACACAGTTTGGAAAGCACAGCTATAGGGAATGGTTTGCACATAAAGTGACAGGGCTAATTAACTTGAACCCTGTGGAAGATCTGCAAAACTTCCATTTTAAAACATACTTTCCTTAATAGTATTTCATTGGGAATATGAGTGTTACACAATTTTTTATTGTATTACACAATAACTGCTTACACAATGTTCTTGCTCACAGATCCAGAAGACCTTAATGCCTGCACATATTTATGTAGACAAAACAAAAATGCATTAATAGTAATTTGTTTGCATATACCTCTTACAGTAATTTTTTTGCCAACCAGAACATATTTAATTGCATTGGATTACATCCTAGTTAATATGTTCATGGTATGGCATTGTAATTTATATTTAGAAACACATATTCCATTATTTTTTAATAACCACATGTAAACAACTTTTAATTCTTTCAGATATGCTACAGCTTTCACTGCAATGCAGTAGAAAATAAACTGTACTATCCTACTAGAGGATTTTATAACATATTTATAATTAACTTACAGCACTCCAGTGAATTTTAAAGCAGCATAAGGGATGAAAATCAGATTAAGCATGGAAAATGCAGGTCAGCTACTGAGATGAAATGCGGCTTTATGAAGGTTTGGTGATATATGAATTAGGCTAAAAGATGCAATAAAAATTTTAATTACTCTCTACTTTTATCATAAAAGACAGGATCTATCTGACCTTGTTTACATTAAAAAAAATATTCAAAAATCATTTGAGAGTAAATCCATGATGAATAGATCTGAAATACAAGCTAATGCCAATTATATTCAGTCATAATGTAAAAAACAAACAAAAGAAACAACGCCCTTTGATCTTACAATTGCTTGTTAAAAAAGGTTTTATATTTTGAATAGCTTTAATTGTACGATTCAAAATGTATGTTATATTATTTAAACATGTATTTATCCTATAGGATAACAGTTTAAAAAAGATTTGGTCACATACAAACAAACAAGTTATTACATTTATTTAACATTTCATCGAAATGCATTTCTGGTTACGGTTACGGCGTCAGCTGATCTGACGCACGTGACGCAGATGTGTGGAGTGCGGCCGTGAACACTGTTCAAGTAAGCTGTGTGCACAGCAGTAACAGCACGGATCAAGCAGGCTATACCCAGCAAGTGTGGCAGTGCAGCTAAAGGGGCCAGCTACTAGATGGAAGAAGGAGTTTAACTTTTACCACACACGCAAACCTTTCTTTGTCAATGACGTAAAAGTCTCTTGGCGGGGGTGCCCCCCGACCTGAGAACATCCATGGAATAGGACAGCACGGATGTCGTGCAAGCAAGGAGCATCACTGCTTGGACCGGTAACCTGTATCTTTAGGCCAAATCTGTCTAGTGGCCATAGACACAAAACCTGGTATATGCTTTAAATGAAAGTTTTGAGGCTTAATATGTATCTTTGAGGAGAAAAAATATTGGACATAATAAGCATAATAACTTTGGGTATAATAAGTCTGGTAAACTTTGTTGGGAGGGTGAAGTTTTACAGGATGTGGTGCAAACCCAGATTACAACATTTGATTCAAAAGGCTTTTTTTCTTTGCTAGAAGGGCAAGTCCCTCACAGAGTTACCAGTGAAGTAACCCAGATAACAGGATTCTTAATAGTGTGACCTAAGAATGGTTAAACTAGGATGGTATTATATTTAGGGTTAATAGAGTCTGGATAAACCACCGGGCGGGTGAATTACATATAAGTCACTTTCAGGGAGTGAATGATGACATTATAACAGTCCCTTAAAGGGACACTCAATCAAAATTAAACTTTCATTATTCAGATAGAGGATGCCATTTTAAACAACTTTCCAATTTACTTCCATTAACTAAATGTGCACAGTATTTTTATATTTAAACTTTTTGAGTCACCAGCTCCGACTGAGCATGTGCAAGAATAAGTGTGTATGCATTTGTGAATGGCTGATGGCTGTCACATGGTACGTGTATGTATTTGTTATTGGCTAATGGCTGTCACATGGTACAGGGGGAGTGGAAAAGACATAACTTTTAAAATTGTCAGAAAAAAAATCTACCACTCATTTGAAGTTCAGACTAAGTGCTATTGCATTGTCTTGTTATCTTGCATTTGTTGATTATGCAAATCTACTGTGTTGACTGGTCCTTTAATAAATGCAAAGAGAAGGAGTGAATAAGCATTCAAAATAGAGAAAGTATATAATTCCCCCCTCTGGATTGGAGTGGATCCAGTGAAGCAAAACCTTAAACATTTAAATCTTAGAAGTTCTCCTAGCTCCTAATGGGATGTCACTTTTTGAAGCGAAAAAGTTATATGGATTGTATCAAATTTAAGTGTTTAATTAAGAAAAATCTTGGTTAGAAAAAGTCTGACATGCTTTGTTGGGAGGGTGAAGATGTATAGATATGTCTAAGGTTACAGCATATGTTGAATGTAATGGTTATAGCTGACCTGAATAGTTGTATCATCAAGCTAAGCTATAACTTAAGACTGAAGGACTATTAAATAGAAAGACAAGTTCCTCACAGAGCTTTCAGTGAAGCAAACCAGATAGTAGGATTTCTGTTATCAGACAACAGATTGTTGCTACAGGGAACAGGACGGTATTGTAAAAAGGGTTAACAAAGTCTAGGTTACCCAGCGGGTGGGTGAAGTACATGCAAAACGGATATAAACAGCTTAAGGTCATGGATTAAAATGTACATTCTATTTGCAAAGAAATGGAATATATAATGAATTTATGCTAAGAAGGGAAAAGATATAGAAGTCCCACCGATGGGCTGTAGTGAACCTAGTGAAGCAAACTCGTGGACACTATACCCTCAGAAGATACGCTGGCTCACATCTGAAAGTCAAGCTAAATAATCATACAGACTTTAGTAATTTGAGAGACATTTTTAAAGTTAATTCATCATACTGTTCTGTTATATTCCTTTACTTGTATCTAGGAAAAGTGATGTACTTTCCTGAGCGGGACAGCTAAACCGTATTACATTTTCTTTGTATATATATAAATATCTGGCATGCGAATATAGAGAGAAGTTTAAGCTAGCTAGCTGTTGAAAATAGTATGGACCATACATTTAAATAGTGCATGATGGGAGGCAGGTTTTTGACTACATGATTTTCTTAGTTAGAAAGGTATATGCTAGCGGCCATAAATGTTATTGAATTTGATATAGGCACTAAGAGTAACACACAGGAAGCAATTTTACAATTATAGGTGTGATATTTTCTTGGATATTATATTTCTAAAATATCTCTGTAAATCTATTAGTAAGAAGAACACCCTGTATAGCTGCAGGGGTAAAGCTTAGGGGAGAGAGGGATCGTTTCTTTCCCATATGAACAATTGGGTTTTCTTTTTTCTTATAAATTGAATATGAGATAGGCACTAAGAGTAACACACAGGAAGCAATAGTATAAATATAGGTGTGATATTGTTTTGGATATTATGTATTCAAAATACCTTTGTAAATCTATTAGCAAGAGCACGTTATATAGTTGTAAGGGTAAAGCTTAGGGGGTGAGGGATTGTTTCCTTCTCATATGAACACTTGGATTTTCTTTTCTCCTTTTCTGTTGAAAGCAAATCATACTCTAATACACAACACCTTAATAATTCATTCTGTTTGCCCATAGTAGGCATAATAATAGCTTCCCTTCTCTCCTTAGGGCAAATAGTTAATTGATATAATCACTGATACATTACACGTATTCACTTGTTGTTTTTGTTTTTTTGTCTCACATATTCTACATATGGAGAAATTTGTACATTCTGTCAGAATTAAATCTCCAGTAATGCCCCCTAAAAAAGACAAAAAAGGTAAAACAAGTGCTGCATTACAAGATAGCATTGTTGTAGAAAATATAGCGGCAAAGATGGATACAGACACACAATCGTTAGTCAAATCGATATATGAGGCAATGAGCCCACAATTTGATCAGCTTAGACAGGATGTGTTAACACTTACTAATGAAGTACATTCATTTAAAAACAGGATTGAAGCAGCGGAATTACGTATATCAGATATAGAGGATAGAATGAATACAGCAGAGCAGGACACAAGTTTTTATAGATCCTCACTAAAAAAACTCCAGGATAGGATAGATGATCTTGAGGATAGATCTAGAAGGAACAACCTTAGAATTATTGGAGTACCAGAGACAGCGGAATACAAAGATTTAAATAAATTCATGTCAGAAAAGTTACCTTCGTTGTTAGAAATGCCAGGCCCAAAGCACCAGCTTATTATAGAGAGAGTCCATAGAATAGGGCAGGAAAAAATAAGATCAGATGGGTCAAAGATAGCTAGGCCAATTATAGCTAAAATGTTAAACTTTCAAGACAAGGTTGAACTATTAAATTTCTATTGTAAAAAGAAAAATGTTTTGCTGGAGGGATATAAAATAATGTTATTTCAGGATTACTCAGTGGAAACAACAAATTGTAGAAAGGTAATGGCTCCTCTATGTACTCGAATAATTAAGAAAGGATACAAAGTTTTTCTAATGTATCCGGCTAGGATTAAGGTACTTAAGGATAATTCATGGAACATATTAAACACGCAACAGAAAGCAAATAGATTCTTAGAAGAGAGTGAGTAAGAAGGATAAATGTATATGCATTTAAATGGTTAAGAATTCTAAAGAATAAGAAATACTAATGGAACATATACCAAGTGAATGGTTTCATTTTAACTCTTTTTCCCCTTTTCTCTCCCCCCCCCCTTTTTTTTCTTCTCTATCTTCCTCTCCTCCAGCTATAGCAGTACTGCCCATTTTTAATATTTTCTATTACTCGAGTTTGGTACATAACATGAGTAAAGGGAGGTATATTTCTGATGACAGATAAAATAAATATAAATTTGATATCATGGAATATTAGAGGCATAACCTCACTTATTAAAAGAAAAATGATCATAAAACATCTTAAAAAACTTAGATGTAACATTGCTTTCCTACAGGAAACATATATACAGCAAAATGAAGCGAATTATCTTAGAACAGATTGGGTAGGTGAAGTTATAGTAACAGTGGGAATTGCTAGAAAACCAGGGGTAGCAATACTGATACATAAAAATCTGAAGTATAAAAGGGGATTTCAATCTTATTGCACAATACCCGATAGATAGATGGTAAGGGGAGAGGGGCGCCCCCAAAAAAGCATGAAACCATATTATTTAGAAAGTTTAGGAACGCATTAAATTTAAAAGATATATGGTGTATAAAAAATCCTGATATGAAAGGATTTACTTGCAAATCTAGTACGTATAAAACTCTATCTCAAATAGATTTATATACTAATTAATGAAAAATTAATGGGTATAGTAGAAGCAGATATTGAAGCTATTATTATTTCAGACCATGCTCCAATTTCAGTGACAATAACAATGAGTGCTTCACGGAAAAGTACTGTTGCATATTCTTTCCCAAAATATCTTTATACAAATGTAAAATTTAAGAATTGGCTGATAGAAACTTGGAAGAATTTTGAATATTTTAATGTAAATTCAGTAACAAGTCCTGAGGCATATTGGGAAGCCTCTAAGGCATTGATTCAAGGAGAAATAAAAGCTTATCTATATAGATTATAGAAAAGAAATCAGATACAGGACGTACAGTTAACTAGCCAGCTTTCAAATGCATATAATGCCTATGTTCGAGAAGCATCAGCTAAAAAATTGGCGAAAGTATGTACGGGCTAAAAAAGAAAGAGAAATTTTCCTTCAGCAAAAGGCTGGTAGTGAGGTTGTAATAACCAATGCGAGGTTATATTAATATGGAGGTAAGATAGGAAAAAATCTGTCTAATTTAATTAAACATGTAAAGAAAAAAGGCTAACTCAGTCCACTGAAATTAGTGCAGAATTTCTGGAATATTATAAAAAGATTTTTCTACCTAAAGAAATCAATGAATTGAATAAAAAGGCCTTTTGGAATACCTGCAATGATCCATGTTTGGATGAAGAGGCCTGGAAGTTAATGAATGAACCGATTATTAGAGAGGAAGTTATTCAGGCGATAAAAGAGACTAGCCTTAATAAAGCTGCAGGACCAGATACACTGCCAGCTAAATATTATAACATTTTGTCGGAGCAAGTTGTAGACCCATTAGTTAATCTTTTTGATGCATACTTCTTGCAGGGTCACATAATATCCAGTAATTTTAGTAGTTCTTTAATTGCCCTTGTGCCAAAAAAGGGAAGAATCCAGAAAAATTAGATTCTTAACTTCCGATCTCGCTGTTAAACACGGATTACAAGCTATTGACTAGTATTTTAGCAGCTAGATTACAGAAAATTATAGCTAAATTAATCCACATTGACCAAACGGGATTTTTGAAGGGTAGATCTTCCTTCTCTAACTTGAGGAAACTTTTATTAACAGTGGATTTTAATAATATACAGAAGGAAAAGGAGGATAAGGATACAGAGGATAAGGCAATTATTGCGCTAGACGCTGAAAAGGCCTTCGATTCCATCAGTTGGGATCATTTATTTGTAGCTTTGGAACTATTTGGCTTTAAGGGTCCCTTTCTGTCATTTATTCAGGCCTTGTATAGCAAACCAAGATCGGCACTGATAGTCAATGAATTATGTACAGAATATTTTCAACTATATCTAGGTACTCGACAGGGTTGTCCCCTTTTCCCATTGTTGTTTAATCTAAGTATTGAACCTCTAGCAATTGCGCTCTGTAATAGTATTAAGGGCATAAAAGTAGGGGCCATAGACATCCAAATATCTTTATATGCAGATTATCTGCTCATATTTCTAATACAAAGGAGAATGTACCTAAATTGATGACATTGTTAGGAACCTTTGGATTCTTTTCAGGATATGCAATAAACTCTCAAAAATCTGAATTATTATGGTTTAATAGGAATAAAGATCCATATTCGCCATTGCCATTTAAAGAAGTCAATTATTTAAAATATTTAGGAATTAGTGTATCTAGATGTCTGGAAGAATGGTATAGTGGAAATTTCTCAGGAGTAATTAAGAAAATTGTGGATGATATTCAAAAATGGTCCTTTTTTCCTTTTTTAGCTGGTAAAATAAATTTAATTAAAATGGTATCCCTATCTAAATAATTATATGTAATGCAAAATGTACCACTCTTTCTAAGAAAGCCTGGCATAAAACAATTAAATAGTGCATTTAGACTATTTCTATGGGGTAAGTCTAAACCTAAACTATCATTAAAACTTAACCAATGTAAAGAACATGCAGGATTTAGTGTTCCTTCAATTCAGAAATATAATCTTGCCTGTTTAATGAAAATAGTGCCAGATAATGGCTAACAGATAGTTCCTATTTAGCACTTAAAGGCATAGAATCTGACTTCTTTAGGCCTTATTCTTTAAAAGCACTGGTGCATATGAATATAAAAGAATGGCCTATCATGCTTAAAAAATGTATACATTTAAAAACCACATAATAGCATGGCAAAAGCTATGCCTATCGCTGGGCATTAACTTTCAGTGTTCTAAATATTTACTGATTCAAAATAATCCAGTTTTTCCTCCAGGATATGACTCAGAAATTTTTAGAAGATGGAAAATTAGTGGGCTAGAATATTTTTATCAATTTATAGACATGGATTGAAAAGCTATCCACACAGTTGGCTTCCTTAAAGAAAAATATAATCTTTCTAACAGAGATATGTTTGGTTATTTTCAGGCAAAACATTTTCTTAATACACTTGAACTTAATGCCTTCTGTAAAAATTGGGAAAGAGTCTATATGGGAATAAATATTTTCCAAAAAGGCAAAACGGCTATAGGTGGATGGTATAATATGTTAATATTTAAAGAAGGGCAGCATGTGTTGGAATATTTAAGAGAAAAATGGATTTCAGATATTCCCTCAATAGAGGAAACTATAATGGAAAAGAGTATTGACAGGGCATGGGCGGTGACATCTCAGTTAACATGGCGTGAATTGCATGTTAAATTAATTAATAGAGTTTATATTACCCCAGGCTCAATCCTATGAATGTGCTCGCTGTAGATGGCCTAATGCAAACTTGTTACATTGTATATGGGAATGCCCAAAAATGATCCAATTTTGGGAAAAGATTTCATATTGGTTATCTAAAATATTAAAACAAGAGATTCCATTGGATAAGGAGGATTTTTTTTTTTTTTTTTTAAAGGAGCATAGGGATAGGGAAGAAAACACAAAATGTATTAATTTTACAAAATTATGTGCAAGAAATATTATATTTTCTTTGTGGATATCTAAAAAAAGGCCTAATTTCTCTCTATTCCTGAACACAGTGAATACTAAATTAATATTGGAACAGTACGAAACCTCAATAATTTCCGAATCTGAAATAGATCTGTTGTTTAGAATATGGGGTAATTTTATATTTTTAAATCCTCCTGATATCCAGCATAGGATGATATACAGTATCCATTTAAAAATTCAGAATGGATCCAAAATGCAGTTCTAAGAGGTGAATTAACATTAGAGGATGACATTTAGTATATGCAAAAGTTTAGTGGAGAGTTAGTCAGGTCATGGAGGAGAGGAGGGGGGGGAGTTTTTCCATCTCCCCCTTTTTTTTTCCTCCTTTTCTAGATGCCACAAAGGTAAAGATATTCAAAAGATTTATTCTTAGATTCATAATAAATAGCTCAGTTTAATTAATTGTATAACTCTACATTTTTATGGCATGTATAGTTACTGGATGTAAAATGGCATTGTGTGATTCGGTTTTCTTTTCCCTTACTTCTTGTTTTTTGTTGTTGTTATTTTATGTTTGTTTGACAAAACAATAAAAATTTAATAAAAAAAAACAAAACACATTTCATCAAAAACTCTATAGTTTGACATAAATGAACTAATATACCTTATCCAAACAGTGCAGAAAATACTAAGACAATCCAGAGCCATAATTGAAAAGCACATCAGCACATTCTCACCCTGAATTGATGCATTTTTTTTTCAGTTCACTTGTATGAGCAAAAATGTTTCTAATTAATGCTATCACTGTTTCAGTAATTTTGATATACTCCATGCACCAGCATTTTTTTTAAAAAAAGAGTATCAAATAGATGGTACTATCTTGAATAGCATTAACAATTGTTCAGTGCATGATGCAAGCTGGTGTACAGAGCATATCTAGATATTTACCTTATGTATGTGCACAGTAAGTTCTTATTGAAGAAGTTATAGCCTTTTTATAAGCATTTTTTGCAAGTACATGTATAGGGCAAAATTATGTATATTCAAAATTGCATCCTATAATTTTCATTTTGACAGAAATATTCCTTATTTTTTTGCTGATGTATTATTACACTGTTGCTTGTATATAACTTTGTGTTTAAACACATAGTTAAAGTCAACTGCAATGCAGCAATGCACTACTGGGAGCTAGCTAAGCACATTGGTTGAATTAATAACAAGAGTAGGGGACATGTCTGTCTGAGTTCAGGGTGAATGCTTGAGCAATCCCTGCTCTTAAGCAACCAACTACATAGGAGCTGTGTCTGGCTATTATGAGCTGGATTACAAGTGCAGCACTATTTATCACTCCTGCTATCGCTTTAACTCTGCTAGAAGTATGATTTTTGCATGTGTCGAGTTGCACGCATATTACAAGTTGAAAGTAAAACGTTTTCTTATGTGTGCTAACCCGACCTGCGCAAAAAGCCGAAGTTAGAATATCACAGCCGCGTTAACCTATTTCCTAAATGTATATTAATTAAAACAGTTCCTTGTCTTCTTTTTAATTGGAGACATAAAACTTTTTGAGAGTGTTTTATAAAATGTTAAATTAAAAAAAGAAGAAAATAGCTTTACAAAAATACTTTGTTTATTTATCCCCCTCCGAATATAGAAAAAAGGAGTTAGCGCTAAAAGCATGGATCTATTAAATGAAAAATATATCTATATATAAACCTATATTTGTAGGTATGTAAATGAAAATATGTGACTGAATAGATACAGAAAGAAATAACAAGTAAATGAAAGCTATAAAAAAGATACAATTCGATAAAACAATGAAATAAGCATAACAGGGACGTCTCCCTTATTACATAAAAATGATACCTTAAGCAGCAATATGGCATGACAGAAAAATGCCTAAAGTCACAAAATGCCTAAAATTACAAAATAAAATGATAAAGCCAAGGCCTATGGCTCTCAAGATGAGCGGTGAAAATTAAAAAATCAAGTAATAAGAAAACTGTTGGTACCTTGAGTTGGATGGTTATAATCTGATCTGATATCCTGTGTAACTTTTAATGGAAGTATTACCTTAGTAGACCGGTCTTACAACTTACTTCCACTTTGGCGCTACTGGCCGTGACCTGGATGCAGCTTTTTCTTTAGGCTCACGTGACTCTTACGTCACTTAGGTCAGATGAAAAATCGCTAAATATAGCAATAATGTAGCGAAAATCTGGCGATAATAATAGCCAAGTAGCAGATGATATAAGTAAATTGCTAGTAATGTAGTGACATAATATGTCATAGGGGATCCCCAATTTGCGGGTTACTTGGAGTTCTTCAGAAGATGTATCTCTGGTCCGTGTCCCCTCTTTCCTAGTAACAGAAAGGGATCATGGGGATCGATGTAGAGAAACTTGGTGGTCACTACCAGTGACTAGATATACTTAGCGGTCACTTCCAGTGACTAGATATACTTGGCGGTCACTTCAAGTAGCTAGGTATACTTAGCGGTCACTTCCAGTGACTAGATATACTTGGCGGTCACTTCCAGTGACTAGATATAGAGAGACTTTGTGGTAGCTGTATTTGAAAAGACTTTGACGTCACATCCAGTGACTGTAGAAAGCAAATAGTGTCTCTGTATATTGTAGCAAACAGCAATGAGATACGTTCACACCAACTCCCTCCGTTCACAATTAGAACTCCTCAGGGTAAAAGTTGGTCCGTTGATTGAACAGTAAGGCAGGATAACAGGGTGACAAAGTGTCTAGGTCAACGTGTTTCGCCCTTAGGCTTTATCAAGACATGCTTTAGGTTATTATTTTCAAGTAACATATTTTTTTTTACAAAGTAACTTAGGGTGTTTATGTAAAAAAGAAAGAAATAGAGTGGTGCTGTAGGCAGAGCTCGAACAATATATATATAAATATTAAAATTTGTTTAAGATAAGCAAATAATCAATGAACTCTTAAAAAAAAAATGTATGAAAACTATGCAATTATTGAAAAGAAAAAAGAAAATAAAACATAAAAAACACAATGAGTAATATTAGGTATGAAATAAGGTAACTAAAATAACCTGATCGTACAAAAAGTAGAATAAGAAAAATGAAAATATTTATTTAATTACATATAATAAAACTAAGAATTGATCTAATAATATTACTAAATAGTTCAAAGTTAATATATCAGGAATCAAGATGTGGCCACATCACTCCAAAACTTCTAATCCTAATAAATTCAAATATAAAAGAGCATACTCTATAGGAGCTAACCGCTAGATTTAGAGTTCTGCAGCCAAAGGGGTGCGTTAGCTACGTGTGCTTTTTTTCTCCCGCACCTTTTAAATACCGCTGGTATTGAGAGTTCACAGAAGGGCTGCGTTAGGCTCCAAAAAGGGAGCGTATAGCATAATTTACCGCCATTGCAGCTCTCAATACCAGCAGTGCTTACGGACACGGCCAGCTTTAAAAACATGCTTGTGCACGATTCCCCCATAGGAAACAATGGGGCAGTTTGAGCTGAAAAAAAAGCTGCAAAAAAGCAGCGTTCAGCTCCTAACGCAGCCCCATTGTTTCCTATGGGGAAACACTTCCTAAGTCTGCACCTAACACCCAAACATGAACCCCGAGTCTAAACACCCTTAACCTTACACTTATTAACCCCTAATCTGCCGCCCCCGCTATCGCTGACCCCTGCATATTTTTTTAACCCCTAATCTGCCGCTTCGTACACCGCCGCCACCTACGTTATCCCTATGTCCCCCTAATCTGCTGCCCCTAACACCGCCGACCCTTATATTATATTTATTAACCCCTAATCTGCCGCCCCCAACGTCGCCGCCACCTACCTACACTTATTAACCCCTAATCTGCCGACCGGACCTCACCGCTACTATAATAAAGTTATTAACCCCTAATCCGCCTCACTAACCCTATAATAAATAGTATTAACCCCTAATCTGCCCTCCCTAACATCGCCGACACCTAACTTCAAGTATTAACCCCTAATCTGCCGACCGGACCTCACCGTTACTCTAATAAATGTATTAACCCCTAAAGCTAAGTCTAACCCTAACCCTAACACCCCCCTAAGTTAAATATAATTTTTATCTAACGAAATAAATTAACTCTTATTAAATAAATTATTCCTATTTAAAGCTAAATACTTACCTGTAAAATAAACCCTAATATAGCTACAATATAAATTATAATTATATTGTAGCTATTTTAGGATTAATATTTATTTTACAGGCAACTTTGTATTTATTTTAACGAGGTACAATAGCTATTAAATAGTTAAGAACTATTTAATAGCTACCTAGTTAAAATAATTACAAAATTACCTGTAAAATAAATCCTAACCTAAGTTACAATTAAGAAACAATAGAAAGTACACTGCGATCCTTAAAAGCATCAAACCTTTAATTTTTCTTTTTTTTCTTTTTTCCATAAAGTGCAAAGTATCCATAAAAGGCAACAGGGTTTTAAAAGCAAAAAGATAGACAGCACATTTTCAGGAACCAGTCCGTCCTACATGTTTCGGTCAATTCCTTAATCATGAACATGACCAGCTACCCCTACTTCCTGCCTCTTAAGCCTGAACATCTATCCCTATTGGTTCATCAGAAAGATAGAGTTAACCCCTTCTAGTTGAATTAACAGCTGCTGTGTCATGAGTATTGTCCTAACATATATTTTCCCTTTAAGTTTCAAAATGTAGCATATAAGAATACTCATGCTATAATTTATATATACACCGTGAGCATAAATAATGCTTTATAAGTATGTGGTTACACTAATATCCAGTGCCCTAAATAATCTTATGTGAACAATATCCAGTTAACCAAACTAATGTCGGTCCTACAATATTCACCTAATTAAAGTCACTAGATTTTAGGCTATCCTTCCCTCAACCAGTGCATATATGTTATTCATGACTAAACTCTGTACTACTAGTTGGAATTGGGTACCCCAGGTAGTTGGTAAGGTCACTGAACTGCTACTTCCTCCAAAAATGTATCACATCCCCCTCTATATTGAAGCCATCTGGTCTTCTCAACTTCATTTTGAAGATCCAAAAAGCTTCACGCAGCATCAACCGTGCTGCCCTGTCACCCCCTCTTGGGGGGTTTTGAATACATTCTATTACCTGCCATGAGAGTGAAGTAACATCGCCCCCATGTACAGAAATAAAATGTTGTGAAAGGCCCGAGCTGTCTTTATCATGGGAGATGTCATTCAGATGCTCTCTGATTCTGGAGCGAACCTCCCTAGTGGTACATCCTATATACTGCCCATTGCATTGAGTGCAATCTACCAAATATACTACAAAAGGGGTTCTACAATTTGTGCAATGAGCCAAATTAAACACCCTATTAGTTTTTGCAGACTGAAAGGTGGATGTAACCCTGCTGTATTGGCAAGCTATGCATTTTGTGAAATGGCATTTAAAATGCCCTTTCACACTAAGCCAACTACTTGTGGCCCTGTCTTTCTCTCTTAGTACACTTGGTGCCACCAAGTTACCAATCGTACATGCTCTTTTCGATACAAAGTTACAACCTTTGGACACATATTCCTTCAAACTATCCTCAGCTGTTAAAATAGGTAGAGGCTTACTAACAATGTCAGTAATTTCCTTAAACTGTGTGCTATAGGTGGTGACCAGAGTAGGTCTACTTGAATCATAACCCCTCTTTTGTCTGGTATTGCCCCTCAATATCTCACTCCTATCCATTCTAGTAACTTCCAAGTGGGCTCTATTAATGGTTTTCTGTGAGTAGCCTCTCTCAGCTAGGAGACACTTAAGTATTTCGCTCTCTTTCACAAAATCCTCATCCAAGGAGCAGTTCCGCCTTATTCTCATGAACTGCCCCTTGGCCACCCCAAACCCCGTGTGATGGGGATGGTTGCTCCTATCATGGAGTAAGGAGTTAGATGTGATTGGTTTGCGATATAGGGAAGTAGAAACTTCACCACTGGAGGCATCCCCCCTAAGTTCTACTTCCAAGTAAGGTATTGTATCTGTTCCTATTTGGGCAGTGAATTGCAAACCCACTCTATTAGAATTGAGGTAGATGAGAAAATCCTGTACTTCAGCAGTCTCACCCACCCAGATACAGAGGAGATCATCTATAAAGCGTTTATATGATCTGATCTTATCTCTAAATGGGTTAGTATCTCCAAAGACGTGGGACAGCTCCCACCAACCCATAAAGAGGTTAGCGTATGATGGGGCAAACTTGGCCCCCATCGCTGTCCCACGTCTCTGGAGATAAAAGGTACATTCAAAACGAAAATAGTTGTGTGTCAAAAGGAATGTAAGGGCCTCTATCACAAATTTAATCAATTCCTCATGGTAATTGCTCAAATGTCTTAGCATATACCCAACGGCTTCAATGCCATACTCATGAGGAATGGCCGAATAGAGGCCAACCACATCCACTGTTAACCATGTATAGTTCCCCTCCCATTTGATACTTTCTATTGCCCTGATAAGATGTGTAGTATCCTTTAAATAGGATGGCAAAAGATGTATAACAGGTTGTAGAAGGGACTCAATCCAGCCTGAGAGTTTCTCAAAGACTGACCCTATACCTGAGACAATTGGTCTGCCCTTCACCCCCACCAAGGTGGGGACCTTATGGACCTTGGGGAGGTGATGGAAAATTGGTATAACTGGTTTTGATACCATCAAATACTCAAAAGTCTCCTGGTCAATGATCCCCATCATCCAAAAGATGTCTCAGCTCAACCCCAAATCGCTCAGTGGGATTAAAGCTGAGCTCCTGATAAACCTGGGTGTCTGTCAACTGCCTCAAGGCTTCTTCAACATATTTTCCTCTCCCCATCACCACTATTGAGCCCCCCTTATCAGTTGCTTGATGACTATGTCACCCTGCTTCCCAAGTTGTTCCAATGCCAACTTTTGGGTTAGATTCAGATTATATGTAGCCCTATGGTTCTGTTCTGAAAGCTTAACTAAATCCTCCTCTACCCTGCGGTGAAAAGCTTCAATAAATGGTCCTCTGGTTCTGGTGGGATAGAAAATTGATCGGGGCTTAAACCCCGCATGGGTCTTCTTAACTGCTAAATCAGGCTGGGAACTTAAAGTGCCCAGCTCATATAAGGTCAAGAAGTCAATGCCTTCTTTGAAGTCTATAATATCAGAGATATTAGGAGGAGCTTCAACAGTATCCTGAGTGTTAACATTAATTTCACTTTCTATTACTCCCTCCTGATCGGTAGACCCCCAGAAAAACTTTTTGAGGGTCAGATCCCTCACTAATCGGTTTATGTCAACAATAGTTTCAAATAAGTGAAATTTATTGGTGGGAATAAAACCCAAACCCAAGCTAAGCACTTCAATCTGTGGGTCAGTAAGTACAACATCAGATAGATTAATCACAGTCATATCTTGTATTTGTTGCGTGCATTTCTTCTTGGTTGTGCCCTGGCTTTCCCTTTTTCTCCTTGACCTGTGTTTCTGCCTCCTTCTATTGTTTTGGGGCTTAACCGAAAAACCTGTTCCTGAGTAGTCTCTACTACCTGGGGTACAAATGCCGGTGGTCTAACATCACTCTCACTATCACTGAGGAACTCCTGCTGTCTTACATCTACTTTGTTATGACTCTTTCTGGTGTTTGGGACCCTGCCAACGCCTCCTGACATTCTCAGATTTGAAGCTTGTGCTGTATCTACCTTCTTTAAAACACCCTTAGGTACCATAATTTGCACTTCATCACCTGAGTGGCCACTAGAGTCACCTGCACCATAATCATCAGACCTGCAGTCATTATCCTCATCTGTGCTGGCCTTATCTGAAAAGGTCACTCTTTACCTTCCCCTCCAATTACCACCTTTGCGGCACTCTTGTTCTTTCTAGCCCTATGTCTGTTTGCTCTAGAGCCCGACCTACTGTGCCAAGTATAAACTTTATTGCTGGTGTAATCGTTATCTCTTACAAATTTCTTGAGTTTAAAGTTATCAATTTCACCCCTAAATTTAACAATTGTTTCACTCAATAATTTATCAAAATCCTCATATTTAGGATGCTCCAAAAACTCATTCAATTGTGCCTGTATGTGATTCAACTCTTCCCTAATTTTAATCAACTGACATTGCTTGAACTTAATAATCAATTGTATGAGTCTTTTAGGATTAATATTTATTTTACAGGCAACTTTGAATCCTATCAGCCAATCGGAATTCGAGGGACGCCATCTTGGATGACGTCATTTAAAGGAACCGTCAGTCGGCGAGTAGGCGTCGGTAGAAGAGGAAGGATCCGCGTCGGCTGGAAGAAGATGACTCCGCTCTGCTCCGGATGGATGAAGATTGAAGATGCCGCTTAATAGAAGACTTCAGCCCGATGATGGACCTCTTCAGCGCCCGCTTGGATCAAGACTTCAGCCTGATGATGGACCTCTTCTGCCAGATGAAGGACTTCTTCAGCGCCCACTTGGATCAAGACTTCAGCCCGATGATGGACCTCTTCAGCCCGATGATGGACTTCTTCAGCCCTCGCTTGAGCTTGGATGAAGACTTCGGAGGCTCCTCTGGACGGATCGGTGATATCCGGCGTGGTGAAGATAAGGTAGGGAGATCTTCAGGGGCTTAGTGTTAGGTTTATTTAAGGGGGGTTTGGGTTAGATTAGGGGTATGTGGGTGGTGGGTTGTAATGTTGGGGGGGGGTATTGTATGTTTTTTTTTTTACAGGCAAAATAGCTGAATTCTTTGGGGCATGCCCCGCAAAAGGCCCTTTTAAGGGCTGGTAAGGTAAAAGAGCTTTTCTATTTGTATTTTAGAATAGGGTAGGGCATTTTTTTTTTATTTTGGGGGGCTTTGTTATTTTATTAGGGGGCTTAGAGTAGGTGTAATTAGCTTAAAATTGTTGTCATCATTTTCTAATGTTTGTAAATTATTTTTTTATTTTTTGTAACTTACTTCTTTTTTTATTTTTTGTACTTTAGTTAGTTTATTTAATTGTATTTATTTGTAGGTATTTGTATGTAATTAATTTATTGCTAGTGTAGTGTTAGGTTTAATTGTAGATAATTGTAGGTATTTTATTTAATTAATTTATTGATAGTGTAGTGTTAGGTTTAATTGTAACTTAGGTTAGGATTTATTTTACAGGTAATTTTGTAATTATTTTAACCAGGTAGCTATTAAATAGTTCTTAAACTGGTTAAAATAAACACAAAGTTGCCTGTAAAATAAATATTAATCCTAAAATAGCTACAATATAATTATAATTTATATTGTAGCTATATTAGGGTTTATTTTACAGGTAAGTATTTAGCTTTAAATAGGAATAATTTATTTAATAAGAGTTCATTTATTTTGTTAGATAAAAATTATATTTAACTTAGGGGGGTGTTAGTGTTGGGGTTAGACTTAGCTTTAGGGGTTAATGAATTTAAAAGAGTAGCGGTGAGGTTCGGTCAGCAGATTAGGGGTTAATACTTGAAGTTAGGTGTCGGCGATGTTATAGAGGGCAGATTAGGGGTTAATACTATTTATTATAGGGTTAGTGAGGCAGGAGTGAGGCAGATTAGGGGTTAATAACTTTATTATAATAGCGGTGAGGTCTGGTCGGCAGATTAGGGGTTAATAAGTGTAGGTAGGTGGTGGCGACGTTGGGGGCGGCAGATTAGGGGTTAATAAATATAATATAGGGGTCGGCGGTGTTAGGGGCAGCAGATTAGGGGTACATAGGGATAACGTAGGTTGCGGCGGTGTGCGGTTGGCAGATTAGGGGTTCAAAATTTTTATTAGAGTGGCGGCGATGTGGGGGGTTCTCGGTTTAGGGGTACATAGGTAGTTTATGGGTGTTAGTGTACTTTAGAGCACAGTAGTTAAGAGCTTTATGAACCGGCGTTAGCCCATAAAGCTCTTAACTCCTGACATTTGCCTGTGGCTGGAGTCTTGTCTAACGCTTACTTCAACCAAGACTCTAAATACCAGCGTTAGAAAGATCCCATTGAAAAGATAGGATACGCAAATGGCGTAGGGGGATCTGCGGTATGGAAAAGTCGCGGCTGCAAAGTGAGCGTTAGACCCTTTCATGACTGACTCTAAATACCAGCGGGCGGCTAAAACCAGCGTTAGGAGCCCCTAACGCTGGTTTTGACGGCTAACGCCAAACTCTAAATCTAGGCGTAAGAGAATAAAATTAATGTATGTCCCTAAGAACGTTTATATAAAAATACCAATGTAAATCATACAATAGATGCTGTTTTTCTAATAATCGTGCAGTAATTGAGCAAAGTTCTGGCACAATTCTGTTGGTAAAAAACATCTTTTGTACAGGGAGTGCAGAATTATTAGGCAAGTTGTATTTTTGAGGATTAATTTTATTATTGAACAACAACCATGTTCTCAATGAACCCAAAAAACTCATTAATATCAAAGCTGAATAGTTTTGGAAGTAGTTTTTAGTTTGTTTTTAGTTATAGCTATTTTAGGGGGATATCTGTGTGTGCAGGTGACTATTACTGTGTATAATTATTAGGCAACTTAACAAAAAACAAATATATACCCATTTCAATTATTTATTTTTACCAGTGAAACCAATATAACATCTCAACATTCACAAATATACATTTCTGACATTCAAAAACAAAACAAAAACAAATCAGTGACCAATATAGCCACCTTTCTTTGCAAGGACACTCAAAAGCCTGCCATCCATGGATTCTGTCAGTGTTTTGATCTGTTCACCATCAACATTGCGTGCAGCAGCAACCACAGCCTCCCAGACACTGTTCAGAGAGGTGTACTGTTTTCCCTCCTTGTAAATCTCACATTTGATGATGGACCACAGGTTCTCAATGGGGTTCAGATCAGGTGAACAAGGAGGCCATGTCATTAGATTTTCTTCTTTTATACCCTTTCTTGCCAGCCACGCTGTGGAGTACTTGGACGCGTGTGATGGAGCATTGTCCTGCATGAAAATCATGTTTTTCTTGAAGGATGCAGACTTCTTCCTGTACCACTGCTTGAAGAAGGTGTCTTCCAGAAACTGGCAGTAGGACTGGGAGTTGAGCTTGACTCCATCCTCAACCCAAAAAGGCCCCACAAGCTCATCTTTGATGATACCAGCCCAAACCAGTACTCCACCTCCACCTTGCTGGCGTCTGAGTTGGACTGGAGCTCTCTGCCCTTTACCAATCCAGCCACGGGCCCATCCATCTGGCCCATCAAGACTCACTCTCATTTCATCAGTCCATAAAACCTTAGAAAAATCAGTCTTGAGATATTTCTTGGCCCAGTCTTGACGTTTCAGCTTGTGTGTCTTGTTCAGTGGTGGTCGTCTTTCAGCCTTTCTTACCTTGGCCATGTCTCTGAGTATTGCACACCTTGTGCTTTTGGGCACTCCAGTGATGTTGCAGCTCTGAAATATGGCCAAACTGGTGGCAAGTGGCATCTTGGCAGCTGCACGCTTGACTTTTCTCAGTTCATGGGCAGTTATTTTGCGCCTTGGTTTTTCCACACGCTTCTTGCGACCCTGTTGACTATTTTGAATGAAACGCTTGATTGTTCGATGATCACTCTTCAGAAGCTTTGCAATTGTAAGAGTGCTGCATCCCTCTGCAAGATATCTCACTATTTTTGACTTTTCTGAGCCTGTCAAGTCCTTCTTTTGACCCATTTTGCCAAAGGAAAGGAAGTTGCCTAATAATTATGCACACCTGATATAGGGTGTTGATGTCATTAGACCACACCCCTTCTCATTACAGAGATGCACATCACCTAATATGCTTAATTGGTAGTAGGCTTTCGAGCCTATACAGCTTGGAGTAAGACAACATGCATAAAGAGGATGATGTGGTCAAAATACTAATTTGCCTAATAATTCTGCACTCCCTGTATATATATATATATATATATATATATATATATATATATATATATATATATATTATTCAATATCCAACACTGTTTGTCAATCTTTCAAGATCACTTGAAAAATCACTTATAGAAAAGGCAAAGAAAGTATCCCTTTTAGGATGTTTATAATCAATAATGATAGAGGCAAAGTTATATCCTTTCCAAGTTCCTATTATAACTTGTATAGTAATACTTCTAAGAGTGTGTACTGCGTCTTCACTGCCAGCATGTGTTTCTCTGGTCACCTGACCTATTACGCCAATTAGGAAGTCGGCAGGGTGCTCCAAATTCAAATCACGGAAGTGTAGTGGTGATATTGCTTATTCAGCATCCGAACAGTTTACAGTTCTTACATACATTCATCCTAACTGCATGAGGGAGATCGCAGTATACTCTTTAGAGTTGGCTTAGAGCTCCTAGGTACTGGTCCGGACTTACCATCCCCTTTTTTTTCTGTACAAATTAGGGGGTTTAGTTTAGTGGGGGGGGGGGGGGTTAGATGATAGGTATAGTAGGTTATGTTAGTGTGTGTTTTGGGTATGTTGCGGTATAGGGGTTAATAGTTTAGATACTTGTGGTGGGTAAGTGGCAGTATAGGGGTTAATAGGATAGTAATTGCAGTGGGCAAGTGGTGGTATAAGGGTTAATAGTTTAGATACTTGCAGTGGGTATGTGGTGGAATAGGGGTTAATAGGATAGTACTTGCGGTGGGCTAGTGGCAGTATAAGGGTTTATAGTTTAGATACTTGAGGTTGGTATTTGGTGATATAGAAGGTAATAAGATAGTACTTGCGGTGGGTGGGTGGCAGTTTAGGGGTTAATAGGATCAGCAATATGGCCTGTTATGCTGGGTGTTGTCTATAGCCAGCTTTGCTGACCAATGGCATGTATAGTAAATGCCTCTCAGTTAGTGTGAGAGTGAAAGTTGAGGTTAGAGCACCCTAAAGGATTTATTAAGATGGAAATTATGCCTGAATGTTAAATGGCATACTCTAATTCTATAATCTATAAAAGAAAATACAACATCTAATATATGTATTTATCTTTCGTGTGGCTTAGATATATTATGCCTTATATGCCTAATATTATATAATATACTTAATTAATTAATTAACTGGATTTTATCTGGTGGGCAAATTCAGTTTTGACTCACAAATCCCATGCAAATCCCATGCATTCAATTTCTCCATTTGATAATAGATTTTTGTGTTTTTTTTGGCCTGAAAAGTTAGTTTTAATACAACCAAAGTAGTGCATTTAGGCTATTTCTGACAGGCACAATCACATTTTAATAGATCTTCAAGACCAGTTTACCGTTATTGAATTCAACACCTAAAGACACTTGATAAAGTCACAAAATGACCTTTTGGACATCTTTGCAAGTATTCCAAGGAATTTGGAATCATTCTATTATGTTAAATATGTGCAAGACACTTTGAAATGGCCACAGGAGACATTTTAGAGGTGTATTTACACACATGGTTTTGATTCATTAAAGCTCTTTTCATCACTATTGTATAGTCTGTCCGCAGTTGCCAGGAGTCCAGGACACATATTTACAAATGTATATGTCTTGTATATGATTGATATCCTGAACAGCTAAGCGAATCTTTAGGTAAAGTGAGATCAGGACCCCAGCATCTAGAAATGAAATGTAGCAATCTCTTAGTTAAAATTTGTTTGTAAGTCACACTCACACTGTCATTATTGTAACAATTAGTACAGGTGTTATAGACATGTGAAATTAGAAAGAAGACCACGGGATTCTTTTAGTAGGACTTATGTCATGTTCTACATGTTCTAAATCTAAGGTGAGAAAATTATAAATGTATATCATTAATAACATATTTTCCATAAATATGGGTATTATCTTTATGAGATATACTTAGTCAATGATCACAATCAAAAGGTTTAAAAGGACATTCCATTTCAACCACTGCATGCTCTAATTTGTTAGAACATTACATTTGAGCTCCACCAGCCTTGAGGGTCTATGTGTTTAACCCTTATAAATGGGTTCAATTAATTGGTAAAAAAAGTGGCTGCAGACAACTGCTGGTCCAGAACAGAGCTGCACTATTTAAACACAATGTTTAGTGGGAGTGGCACAGATCCCATTGTGTTTAAATAGTGCAGCACTGAACATCTCATTCATTATCTTTGGTAAAGCAAGGGTTGTTCTGTGCGAAATGCGTCAGAGTGTATGGTTATGAAATCATTGTGTCTATATGGTTTTAGAATGATTCAATAAAGTTATTTGATTTTAACCTCTGGCTTACTCTCTATTTTGTGACACTTTTCAACTAATGATAGCGGCTGATGTATACAGCTTCATCCTCTAACTGAAAGGTAAAGTTTTTTTCTGTATAAATACACACACATACACATATATATATATATATATATATATATATATATATATACAGTATATATATATATATATATATATATATATATATATATATATATATAAGTACCAGTACTCATTGATTTTTGATTGATATATTCTGCTCAGTAACTTTGAGAAAAGTAAAAGGACAAAATTATGTACACTGTTTGAAGTATTTTGAAGCCCCTTTGGAAAACTAGGGTATTTACATCATGATTACAAATATTACCTCTTATGGTTGGCAGAGGTGGGAGTACACAGTACCGGTGAGTACCCCCACAAAAAAA
This sequence comes from Bombina bombina, assembly GCF_027579735.1. Lineage (NCBI taxonomy): Eukaryota > Metazoa > Chordata > Amphibia > Anura > Bombinatoridae > Bombina > Bombina bombina. The sequence continues at coordinate 147,386,027 of NC_069499.1, read as the reverse complement.
ACTGTATATATATATATATATATATATTTATTTATTTATTTATACAACTATATATATGTATACACTCAACGGCCACTTTATTAGGTACACCTGTTCAATTGCTTAGCAACACAAATCAACCAATCACATGGCAACAATGCAATGCATTTAGGCATCTAGATGTGATGAAAATGACTTGCTAAAGTTCAAACCAAGCAACAGAATGGGGAAAAAGGGGGATTTAAGTGACTTTGAACATAGCATGGCTGTTGGTGCCAGACGGGCTGGTCTGAGTATTTTAAAAACTGCTGATCTACTAGGTTTTCACGCACAACCATCTCTAGGGTTTACAGAGAATGGTCCGAAAAAGTGCTTTTTTTAAAAAGAAAAAGTACCAGTACTCATTGATTTTTGATTGATATATTCTATTCAGTAATTTTGATAAAAGAAAAAGGACAAGATTATGTACACTGTTTGAAGTATTTTGAAGCCCCTTTGTGAAGACTAGAGTATCTGTTAGCGCTGCAGAATCTGTTGGCGCTCTACAAATAACTGATAATAATAATAATAATAATAATAATTTACATCATGATTACAAATATAACCTCTTATGGGTTGGCAGAGGTGAGAGTACACAGTACCGGTGAGTACCCATACAAAAAAACCTGTGTATATATATATATATATATATATATATGTATACACTCAACGGCCACTTTATTAGGTACACCTGCTCAATTGCTTAGCAACACAAATCAGCCAATTACATGGCAGCAACGCAATGCATTTAGGCATCTAGATGTGGTGAAGACGACTTGCTGAAGTTCAAACCAAGCAACAGAATGGGGAAAAGGGGGGGATTTAAGTGACTTTGAACATAGCATGGCTGTTGGTGCCAGACGGGCTGGTCTGAGCATTTTAAAAACTGCTGATCTACTGGGTTTTCACGCACAACCATCTCTAGGGTTTACAGAGAATGGTCCGAAAAAGAGAAAATATTAAGTGAGCAGCAATTGTGTGGACAAAAATGCCTTGTTGATGTCAGAGGTCAAAGGAGAATGTGCAGACTGGTTCGAGATGATAGAAAGGCAACAGTAACTCAAATAACCACTCGTTACAAACAAGGTATGCAGAATACTATCTCTGAATGCACAACATATTGAACATTGAAGCAGATGGGCTAAAGCAGCAGAAACCCACACCAGGTGCCACTCCTGTCAGCTAAGAACAGGAAACTGAGGCTACAATTCACACACACTCACCAAAATTGGCAATAAAAGATTGGAAAAACATTGCCTAGTTTGGTGAGCCTCGATTTAATCTACAACATTCATATGGTAGGGTCAGAATTTGGCATAAACAACATGAAAGCATGGATCCAACCTGCCTTCTATCAGTGGTTCAGGCTGGTTGTGGTGGTGTAATAGTGTGGGGGATATTTTCTTAGCACACTTTGGGCTCCTTAGTACCAATTGAGCATTGTTTAAAAACACCACGGCCTACCTGAGTATGGTTGCTGACCATGTCCGTCCATTTATGACTACAGTGTACCCATCGTCTGATGGCTACTTCCAGCAAGGTAATGCACCATGTCACAAAGCTCAAATCATCTCAAACTGGTTTCTTGAACATGACAATGAGTTCTCTGTACTCCAATGGCCTCCACAGTCACCAGATCTCAATCCAATAGAGCACCTTTGGGATGTGGTGGAATGAGAGATTCACATCATGGATGTGGAGCCGACAAATCTGCAGCCACTGCGTGATGCTATCATGTCAATATGGACCAAAATGTTGGAGGAATGTTTCCAACACCTTGTTGAATCTATGCCATGAAGAATTTAGGCAGTTCTGAAGGCAAAAGGGGGTCCAACCCGGTACTAGCAAGGTGTACCTAATAAAGTGGCTGGTGAGTGTATTTATTTAGATAAATATGTATATATATATATATATATATTATATATATATATATATATATATATATATATATATATTTATATTTAAAAATGAACAGAACATAGAAACGGAAAATATTCCCAATGCACCTTTGGCTTTAGCGGAGTAGATCTAGCGCAGTGTTGAGTTATTTTGTGAGTTATAACTAATAGTCATTGCTTTAGCACACCCTATATAAGTCTATGGGGAGAAGGAGTACGGTCACCATATCCAAAGTCCTTTTTACTTTCAACTTGTGATAAGCATGCTAATACTGTACTTTGAGTGCAGTTAATTTGTATTCTAAAACTACTACACACTGGGCACTAATGCATTTCTTATACCAGTTGACTAACAAATACATAGTGATGCACATAACATGTCTGAAGCAGTGGTAATTTACTTATCTAGATTTTATGTGGTTTACTAAATGAAACAAACTTTGATCACTGCATTCCATATAATTACCCCATATTGACTTGTATATTAATACTTAATTTTCCATATTACTGTAGCTTTCTGCAAAAACATGTGCATCGTGTTCATTTCTAAATCTATATTCATCAGCCCATGTGTTATTGCATTTTATAGGATTTGCAGCTAAGAGACTGCATATAGATTTGTTGTTTAAAATTAAATTTAAAAAAACAAAAAGACAAAAAGATTATTTCACCTTCATTTTCTTATATATTTTGCCGATTTTGTTTAATAACCAGCATGTATTCAATATGAAATGACTAACATGCCACATATTCAATATAGCATTACTTTTATGCTTTAGACTGTTTTCTTTTTTTTTCCTGAATGTTCTTTCACTTTATTAATACTTTTTGGATTTTCTAACTTAAAACACATATCATTGTTTCTTGAGTTATCAATATTGAGCTAAATCAATAAGCAATAAAAAGACGACATTCAGAATCTATTTGATTTGCAGTCTGGAGTTTTATTTTTTGCTCTTTAGTGTCAGAGCTTCATTTTCCCTGACTATTCCAGTTATAAACTTGGCATTGATAGATATACCCTGGGCACTCTCGTTAAAGTAAATAAAAAAAAAAACATAGAACAATATAAGTTGATAAATCACAACATGTTCATAAACCTGATGTAAAAGTATTAAAAAAGGAAAATGTTTGTATTCAAACAGAAAATTACCAATATCCTTTTAAAACCAGATTTTTTTAGGGATGCATTTTTGTTTATTTTTTATTAAGTGGGCTAAAACATCAAAATTGAAATGTGCACAGGTGGGTTTCAATTTTAAATAGAAGCATTTTTGAAATATGTTTCCTTTAGCAAAAATGCTTCCAGTAAAAGTTATTACTGTTTTTAAGGGGTGTATGCAAATATGCTGTAAGTGCCCCATTCAAAGGCATTTAAGCACCACACCTTCTCCGAGAGTCAGGGGTGGCTTGTATGACACAAATACAATGCTTATATATTAGCTTCATACTAATATAGACAACATAGGAAACTCAAATCTTTTTTTTCAGATCTTTTCAAAACACTCCCAATTATCCCCACCAATAACTTTGCTTTGACTTACTCTACTATACTATACGATACTATACTATTTAAAAATTAGTATTTAGGTTTCTTTTTTCATAATCATATAATGTCTTTTTTTCCAGCCTCTTTGCTATTGTTCTCCTTAGTACCTACAGTATATACTGTATGTATGTTATGTGCCAATGATATGCATTTTATTGATTAAGATGAATGTGTTGTTTGCATTAACTATTTTTGTTCACTTGTCAGAGTTACACATCATCGCAGGGCCACCACTAGAAATTTTGGGGGCCCTGACTTAAACATTGATCAGCCCCCCCCCTCCTTTGACATGTGCAATTTTTGACCAAGTGACTAAAACGTATATGCACTTTATTCTTAAGTGTCTATTTAAACTTGCAAATGTTGTAAAGGTAGTAACATACACTGAAACACACACACACACTCACACATAAGGATTCACATATAGACACTCTAGCAGACACGCAAAGAAACTCAGACACAGACACCCAAACAGACACTCAGCACTTGTTTACATTGACCTGACAAGTAATGAGGTAAAATACAGTTATGTAAAAAAAGGAGATTTAGAAAACAAAATATGGAGTTCTGATTATCTTTTTGTAAAGGAAGATGCCAACTAAATGATGACAACAGCATGCAGTGGCTGAAAGGAAGGGCCCTGAACTGTCTAAACAATAATTTAAAGATTAAATGGTAGATTGGTGACTTCCGGAAAGGTCTCATTAGTCTCAAAGTCTGTAGAAAGATGTGAATAATCAGTAGTAAGGTCAAAATGTCTTAAAAAGGAACAGACAATGGACACACACACACACACAAACTCAAACTTGCACATACACCCAAGGAAACACCAACAGAGACAGCCTCAGAAAACACACAAAGACACACACACACAGAGAGACAACCACATAAAACACAGAAAGACATACACACTGACACCCTCACTGAGACATCCACAGAAAACACACAAAGACATACGCACACCCTCACATAGAAACACACAGAAAATACACATCCTCACAGAGAGATCCACAGAAAATACAGACATACATACACACACACCCTCACAGAGACATCCACAGAAAACACAGACATACACACCCACCCTCAAAGTGGCATCCAGAGAAAATACACAAAGACAAACACACGCCCACCCTCACAGAGACACCAATAGAAAAAGCTCAAAGACATATGCACACACCCTCACAGACATCCACAGAAAATGCACAAAGACATACACACCCACCCTCACAGGGATACCAACAGAAAAAAATACATACACACTCATAGAGACACAAACCAAAGCACAAATACATAAACACAGACACCCACAGAAACACTTACAGGATGAAACATGTATGCACCTTGAATCCCCTAAATCAACAGTGTGTGACATGCATGCAAAAAATGCAGAAATTAAGAGATCACTTTCTAAAGAATCATATTTGTAAATGTACAAACAAAAATAATTCTGTGAATTCAAAATTGTACATTAATGATCTGGGTAGATGGCAAGAAAAGTACTTTTAAAAGGTTGACATATGTTTGTTTGATATTTTCCCCATTTTCCCCTACCAAGAGCACCACTTCAAATATAGTATACAAATGTTCCCATCTGTCAGCTGTAGTTGTGGATTTTGAAAATGCTGTACTCTATATGATCTTGGTGGAACCATAAGCTGTGGTACTCATACCATTAGATATGGTCAAATTCAGGATTTAAGCTTGTTGGTATGCATTTCAAAGTTAAGTCAGCTGTAGTGTAAACTGAACAGCTTTAAGTTAACCTGTCTCATTTCCAACACTGAGCAATCTTAGGCCTAGATTTGGAGTTTGGCGGTAGAAGGGCTGTTAACGCTCCGCAGGCTTTTTTCTGGCCGCACCATAAAATTAACTCTGGTATCGAGAGTTCAAACAAATGCTGCGTTAGGCTCCAAAAAAGGAGCGTAGAGCATTTTTACCGCAAATGCAACTCTCGATACCAGAGTTGCTTACGGACGCGGCCAGCCTCAAAAACGTGCTCGTGCACGATTCCCCCATAGGAAACAATGGGGCTGTTTGAGCTGAAAAAAAAACCTAACACCTGCAAAAAAGCAGCGTTCAGCTCCTAACGCAGCCCCATTGTTTCCTATGGGGAAACACTTCCTACGTCTGCACCTAACACTCTAACATGTACCCCGAGTCTAAACACCCCTAACCTTACACATATTAACCCCTATTCTGCCGCCCCCGCTATCGCTGACCCCTGCATATTATTATTAACCCCTAATCTTCCGCTCCGTACACCGCCGCAACCTACGTTATCCCTATGTACCCCTAATCTGCTGCCCCTAACACCGCCGACCCCTATATTACATTTATTAACCCCTAACCTGCCCCCCACAACGTCGCCGCCAGCTACTTACAATAATTAACCCCTAATCTGCCGACCGCAAAGCGCCGCCACCTACGTTATCCTTATGTACCCCTAATCTGCTGCCCCTAACACCGCCGACCCCTATATTATATTTATTAACCCCTAATCTGCCCCCTCAACGTCGCCGACACCTGCCTACACTTATTACCCCCTAATCTGCCGAGCGGACCTGAGCGCTACTATAATAAAGTTATTAACCCCTAATCCACCTCACTAACCCTATCATAAATAGTATTAACCCCTAATCTGCCCTCCCTAACATCGCCGACACCTAACTTCAATTATTAACCCCTAATCTGACGACCGGAGCTCACCGCTACTATAATAAATGTATTAACCCCTAAAGCTAAGTCTAACCCTAACACTAACACCCCCCTAACTTAAATATAATTTACATCTAACGAAATTAATTAACTCTTATTAAATAAATTATTCCTATTTAAAGCTAAATACTTACCTGTAAAATAAATCCTAATATAGCTACAATATAAATTATAATTACATTGTAGCTATTTTAGGATTAATATTTATTTTACAGGCAACTTGGTAATTATTTTAACCAGGTACAATAGCTATTAAATAGTTAAGAACTATTTAATAGTTACCTAGTTAAAATAATTACAAAATTACCTGTAAAATAAGTCCTAACCTAAGTTATAATTAAACCTAACACTACCCTATCAATAAATTAATTAAATAAACTACCTACAATTACCTACAATTAACCTAACACTATACTATCAATAAATAAATTAAATACAATTGCTACAAATAACTACAATTACATAAACTAACTAAAGTACAAAAAATAAAAAAGAACTAAGTTACAAAAAATAAAAAAATATTTACCAACATAAGAAAAATATTACAACAATTTTAAACTAATTACACCTACTCTAAGCCCCCTAATAAAATAACAAAGACCCCCAAAATAAAAAATTCCCTACCCTATTCTAAATTAATAAATGTAAAAGCTCTTTTACCTTACCAGCCCTGAACAGGGCCCTTTGCGGGGCATGCCCCAAGAAAATCAGCTCTTTTGCCTGTAAAAAAAAACATACAATACCCCCCTCCAACATTACAACCCACCACCCACATACCCCTAATCTAACCCAAACCCCCCTTAAATAAACCTAACACTAAGCCCCTGAAGATCTTCCTACCTTGTCTTCACCTCACCGGGTATCACCGATCCGTCCTGGCATCCGGTGCTGAAGAGGTCCAGAAGAGGCTCCAAAGTCTTCCTCCTATCCGGCAAGAAGAGGACATCCGGACCGGCAAACATCTTCTCCAAGCGGCATCTTCGATCTTCTTCCATCCGGTGCGGATCGGGTCCATCTTGAAGCAGCCGACGCGGATCCATCCTCTTCTTCCGTTGTCTCCCGACGAATGACGGTTCCTTTAAGGGACGTCATCCAAGATGGCGTCCCTCGAATTCCGATTGGCTGATAGGATTCTATCAGCCAATCGGAATTAAGGTAGGAATATTCTGATTGGCTGATGGAATCAGCCAATCAGAATCAAGTTCAATCCGATTGGCTGATCCAATCAGCCAATCAGATTGAGCTCGCATTCTATTGGCTGATCGGAACAGCCAATAGAATGCGAGGTCAATCTGATTGGCTGATTGGATCAGCCAATCGGATTGAACTTGATTCTGATTGGCTGATTCCATCAGCCAATCAGAATATTCCTACCTTAATTCCGATTGGCTGATAGAATCCTATCAGCCAATCGGAATTCGAGGGACACCATCTTGGATGACGTCCCTTAAAGGAACCGTCATTCGTCGGGAGACAACGGAAGAAGAGGATGGATCCGCGTCGGCTGCTTCAAGATGGACCCGATCCGCACCGGATGGAATAAGATCGAAGATGCCGCTTGGAGAAGATGTTTGCCGGTCCGGATGTCCTCTTCTTGCCGGATAGGAGGAAGACTTTGGAGCCTCTTCTGGACCTCTTCAGCACCGGATGCCAGGACGGATCGGTGATACCTGGATGGTGAAGACAAGGTAGGAAGATCTTCAGGGGCTTAGTGTTAGGTTTATTTAAGGGGGGTTTGGGTTAGATTAGGGGTATGTGGGTGGTGGGTTGTAATGTTGGAGGGGGGTATTGTATGTTTTTTTTTACAGGCAAAAGAGCTGATTTTCTTGGGGCATGCCCCGCAAAGGGCCCTGTTCAGGGCTGGTAAGGTAAAAGAGCTTTTACATTTATTAATTTAGAATAGGGTAGGGAATTTTTTATTTTGGGGGTCTTTGTTATTTTATTAGGGGGCTTAGAGTAGGTGTAATTAGTTTAAAATTGTTGTAATATTTTTCTTATGTTGGTAAATATTTTTTTATTTTTTGTAACTTAGTTCTTTTTTATTTTTTGTACTTTAGTTAGTTTATGTAATTGTAGTTATTTGTAGCAATTGTATTTAATTTATTTATTGATAGTGTAGTGTTAGGTTAATTGTAGGTAATTGTAGGTAGTTTATTTAATTAATTTATTGATAGGGTAGTGTTAGGTTTAATTATAACTTAGGTTAGGATTTATTTTACAGGTAAATTTGTTATTATTTTAACTAGGTAACTATTAAATAGTTCTTAACTATTTAATAGCTATTGTACCTGGTTAAAATAATTACAAAGTTACCTGTAAAATAAATATTAATCCTAAAATAGCTACAATATAATTATAATTTATATTGTAGCTATATTAGGATTTATTTTACAGGTAAGTATTTAGCTTTAAATAGGAATAATTTATTTAATAAGAGTTAATTAATTTCGTTAGATGTAAATTATATTTAAGTTAGGGGGGTGTTAGTGTTAGGGTTAGACTTAGCTTTAGGGGTTAATCCATTTATTATAGTAGCGATGAGCTCCGGTCGTCAGATTAGGGGTTAATAATTGAAGGTAGGTGTCAGCGATGTTAGGGAGGGCAGATTAGGGGTTAATACTATTTATGATAGGGTTAGTGAGGCGGATTAGGGGTTAATAACTTTATTATAGTAGCGCTCAGGTCCAGTCGGCAGATTAGGGGTTAATAAGTGTAGGCAGGTGGAGGCGACGTTGAGGGGGGCAGATTAGGGGTTAATAAATATAATATAGGGGTCGGCGGTGTTAGGGGCAGCAGATTAGGGGTACATAAGGATAACGTAGGTGGCGGCGCTTTGCGGTCGGCAGATTAGGGGTTAATTATTGTAAGTAGCTGGCGGCGACGTTGTGGGGGGCAGGTTAGGGGTTAATAAATATAATACAGGGGTCGGCGGGGTTAGGGGCAGCAGATTAGGGGTACATAAGTATAACGTAGTTGACGGTCGGCAGATTAGGGGTTAAAAAAATTTAATCGAGTGGCGGCGATGTGGGGGGACCTCGGTTTAGGGGTACATAGGTAGTTTATGGGTGTTAGTGTACTTTAGAGTACAGTAGTTAAGAGCTTTATGAACCGGCATTAGCCCAGAAAGCTCTTAACTCCTGCTATTTTCCGGCGGCTGGAGTTTTGTCGTTAGCTTTCTAACGCTCACTTCAGAAACGACTCTAAATACCAGCGTTAGAAAGATCCCATTGAAAAGATAGGATACGCAATTGACGTAAGGGGATCTGCGGTATGGAAAAGTCGCGGCTGAAAAGTGAGCGTTAGACCCTTTAATCACTGACTCCAAATACCGGCGGTAGCCTAAAACCAGCGTTAGGAGCCTCTGGTTTTCACGGCTACCGCTGAACTCTAAATCTAGGCCTTAGTCTGAGAGTATAACATGTTATGCAGATGTAAAAATCTTAGCTAAAATGCCTCCTTGTATCTGGAAAGTCCTTGCATAAAGGGGCAGTAAACTGGAATGTAATATATATCATTTGTGTATTGAGGAGGAAACATTTCTGCATGATTTCAAATATAGAATTTCTACAGCATTGTCAAATAATCATAAATACACTGCTGCTAAAAAAATGTGTTTTTATAGACCCTTGGCCCTACCATACAACTACTACCACACTGAAGTTACAATCTTAAATTGCACAAAGAAATACAAAAACATTTCCTAAGTAATTCCTACCTCCTCTGCAAATGAAAGTGATCAGCCGTCTGACACACTGTACAAACAAAGTGCCAAGTCTGTCTCACACTGTGCATAGTGGTTTAGTGCAGAAATCCTCTCAAATGCTAATACTTTACTCCTTGTAATAACATTTCCCATGCTCAATTAGCACTCTGCTGTAGTACCCACTGGTGACTGCCAAAATTAAAAAAAAAAAAAACATTTTTTTTTTTAGTTCTTGGCTCATGGCCCCCCCCTAGCCCCTTGGGCCCCTGACAGTAGTCACCCCTGTCACCCCCTGATGGCGGCCCTGCATCATCGAATCACAGAGTGTCTAACTAACACACCCTTTGATGAGAACACTCTGTACACAGATCCCTTATTTGCTTTACAGACTACTAACATCATTCTGGTTGCTATGAGAATGCATCCCAGTGATCCAATCACGAGCGAGTCGAGGTACGCAATTCTTTTGTAGGAATGGCTCTACGTATCACAGGACAGCTCTCTGTTTATCCTTCCAAAAGAACCTGAAGGTATATTGCTGATTATCACCACTAAATTAGATCGTTAACATACACAGGTAAAAGATCCACATCCTTATAGAGTGCATTAATGTTTGAACAAGTTTCGCCATTGTATGAAGATGCGCTATTTGTGTTAGGTATCAGGTTCTATATTACTACACATTAGTATATATGCTGCATACATGGGTGGTACACTACACAGACATTGAAATTGCACTTTTGCTACACTATGGCCTCTAGTTATCAATGTCTGTCAGACCTGATCAGCATTGCACCAGCAGCTCACAAGAGCTGCTGGTGCAACACCACCCCCTGCAGACTCGCGGCCAATAGACCGCCAGCAGGGAGGTGTCAATCAACCCGATCGTACTCGATCGGGTTGATTTCTGGTGATGTCTGTCCGTCTGCTCAGAGCAGGTGGACAGGTTATGGAGCAGCGGTCTTTGTGACCGCTGCTTCATAACTGCTGTTTCTGGTGTGCCTGCAGGCTCGCCAGAAACACGGGGTATCAAACTCCTTTCGGAGCTTGATACATATGCCCCTATATATGTACATCTGGCTAGCGGGCATTGTCTCTCTAACTGCGAGTTCTAGCAAGTAGATCAGACATGCTATCGGCGAGCAAATTGACGCTTTAGTACATGGACCACTTTGGTTGTTTTATGATTGTGTTAGCAATTTCATGATTGTGTTATTTTTTCTTGAAGTTAAGCTTTTATATAAATTTTTTGTATGTGATCAGGTGTGTATGTTTGATAGATGATTATGTCACACAATGCTGTTTCACTTTAACATTTGGGATTGTGATGATTTGCTGCACATGTGAGGGGAGGGGTCATGAGATATGTATAAATCTATCCACTTATCACTTGAATTTTGTCTGAGGAAGGGTTGAATTCCCCGAAACGTCATACTAGTAAACTTTTGTCTGACTTAAATCCAGTGAGTGCAATTTTTTCTATGGAGGATATTACAATTTTTTGCACCCTGGTTGCTGATGAAACGTGGTTAGGTGAGAGTCCTTTTCTCCTGAGATCTATATATAAACTGTCTGAGGAAGGTGCTTGCAACCCCGAAATGTCACAGTAGTGTAAAAAATAATAAATTGTTTGCTTTAAATTTCAAATACAGTAAATGCCGCCTCCCTACCACAACTTCTGTATGGGTTCTATTCAGATATAATTTTCCAAGCTGGACACCCTGGTAACTGACCATTAAGTGAGCGTGCCTGCCTTTTTCAATTTTATTTATATATATATATATATATATATATATATATATATATATATATACCCAAGTGCTATAGTTCCAGGCTTTGCCACTTTGCTCAGAAGGATGCTGTCAGAGCTTGAACACACAAAGTTAAATGACTACAGGCAATGGCTGGACACACAATTAAAATTACTGCAAGCAGAGACTGTGCACTCAGTTAAAATTACTGCAGACAGAGGCTGGACACTTTATTCAAGTGTCTGCAGACAGAGGCTGGCCTAAATTTCAAATGGCAGCATGTAGAGGCTGGATGTGTGATGTAGACATGATTTGAAAACACAGTTCAAATTGGAGTAGGCATAGGCTTTTTTGTTTGTTTGTTTTATACCACATTCCTAGTGGAGTTAATTAAGAATTATTTCATGTTTCCAATAACTCTGCACAGTTTAAATATACTTTAAATATATAATGGAATTCAAAGGTTTCATACGTAAAACATTTTTCTATATCAGTGTCTTTAGAGTAAGTAATCAATTTATATTTATCTTCATTTATTTAAAGAAAACTCTTTTTTTTGGAAATTTTTACTTTGTTGTTTTTTTGTTTTGGTAATATTTGGACCGGATTGCATATGTTTCATTACCTTTTGTAGGTGTGGAATAGTCTATATGTGTTGGCTCTATTGGTTTTAGAACTATTTGATTTTTCTATTACCTTTTAGCTAGATTATGAGTTTTGAGCGCTATAGAGAAATTAAGACCGCCACAAAAGCGGCGGTATTTCACCTCCCTATAGTGCTGCTATTACAGGTTTAGAAAAACCCGGCTTGTGCGGGCGATATGGTGGCGTTGAGCTCCATACCTCAGCCAAATACAAGCAGTGTTTTGACGTGCTCGTGCACGATTTCCCCATAGACATCAATTGGAAGAGTCGGCTAAAAAGAAGCCTAACACCTGCGATTGCGGAAACAAAAGCTCTGTAACGCAGCCCCATTGATGTCTATGGGGAAAGAAAAAGTTATGTTTAAACCTAATACCCTAACATAAAAACCACGTCTAAACACCCCTAATCTGCCGCCCCTGACATTGCTGCAACCTACATAATGTTATTAACCCCTAATCTGCCGCCCCTAACATCGCCGCCAAATACATAATGTTATTAATACCTAATCTGCTGCCCCTAACATCGCCGCCACCTAAATACAATTATTAACCCCTAATCTGCCGCCCCTAACATCGCCGCCACCTACAGTACAGTTATTAACCCCTAATTTGCTGGCCCTAACATTGCCGCCACCTACCTATACTTATTAGCCCCTAATCTGCTGCCCCCAAAGTCGAAGCCACTATACTAAAGTTATTAACTCCTAAACCTCTGGCCTCCCACATCACTAACACTACATAAATATATTAACCCCTAAACCTAACCCTAACAATAAGTCTAACCCTAACGTAACCCTGAACCTAACCCTAACCCTAACACCCCCTAACAAATATAATTAAAATAAATTTAAATAAAACTTACAATTATTACCTAAATAACCAATTTAAAACTAAATACATACTTACCTGTAAAATAATACCTAAGCTAGCTACAATATAACTAATAGTTACATTGTAGTCAGCTTAGGTTTTATTTTTATTTTACAGGTATGTTTGTATTTATTTTAACTAGGTAGACTAGTTAGTAAATAGTTATTAACTATTTACTAACTACCTAGTTAAAATAAATACAAAGTTACCTGTAAAATAAAACCTAGCCTGCCTTACACTAAAAACTAACATTACAATAAAATAAAAAAATTAAATTAATCAAATACAATCATCTAAATTACAAAAATATAAACACTAAATTACACAAAATAAAAAACGAAATGATCCAAAATAAAAACAAATTACTCCTAATCCAATAGCCCTATCAAAATACAAAAGCCCCCCAAATAAAAAAAAAACTAGCCTACACTAAACTGCCAATAGCCCTTAACAAGGCCTTTTGCGGGGCATTGCCCCAAAGAAATCAGCTCTTTTACCTGTAAAAAAAAAATACAAACAACCCCCCAACAGTAAAACCACTACCCACACAACCAAACCCCCAAAATAAAATTCTATCTAAATAAACCTAAGCTAACCATTGCCCTGAAAAGGGCATTTGGATAGGCATTGCCCTTAAAAGGGCATTTAGCTCTTTTACGGTGCCCAAACCCTAAGCTAAAAATAAAACCCACCCAATAAACCCTTAAAAAAACCTAACACTAACACCCCGACGATCCACTTACAGTTTTCGAAGACCGGACATCCATCCTCATCCAGGCAGCAGAAGTCTACATCCAAGCTGGCAGAAGTCCTCATCGAAGCCAGCTGAAGTCTTCATCCAAGCGGGCAGAAGTCCTCATCGAAGCCGGCAGAAGTCTTCATCCAAGCGGGCAGAAGTCTTCATTCAGACGGCATCTTCTATCTTCATCCATCCGGTGTGGAGCGGGTCCATCTTCAAGACATCCGGCACAGAGCATCCTCTTCTTACGATGGTCGCTGTAGAATGTAGTTTCCCTTTAAGTGATGTCCTCCAAGATGGCGTCCCTTACATTCCGATTGGCTGATAGACTTCTATCAGCCAATCGGAATTAAAGGTGAAAAAATCCTATTGGCTGTTGCAATCAGCGAATAGGATTGAGCTTTTATCCTATTGGCTGATCCAATCAGCCAATAGGATTGAGCTTGCATTCTATTGGCTGATTAGGATAGCCAATAGAAAGCAAGCTCAATCCTAGTGGATCGTCAGGGGTTAGTGTTAGGTTTTTTAAGGGTTTATTGGGTGGGTTTTATTTTTAATTCCAACAGGGTGGACAAAACTCACTAAGTGTGGGTGTGTCCAGAAAGTATGCTTCTATGCACTGTAATTGTGTTTAATCATTCTGATATAACATAGGAAAGAAAAATAAGAATTAACCTTTATTTATTTATCTTAAAAGACAGTGACTATTACTGGTATTTTTGCTGCCTACTTCAACATTAAAAACACATCTCCTGTATGTAATATTGTGATTTGGAACCAGTTACTTTAAGCAGTGGATACCTGCAGGATCTATTGTAATTAGGTTCAATATATTTGGTCACTATGGACTGTGGATCACTTGGCCTTTTAGATTGACTTGATTATACATATGTCCAAGTTAGTACCCTCATATCTTTGGAGAGGGAATACCTCTTTAAATAACAAAAACAATCTAGTGCCTTATAGATTGCTTGCTAAGCCGTTAACAGCTATATTGAACTGGTGTTTGGTTAATAGCAATCTATATTAATAAAATATTCAAAGATTGATTAAAAAATTACCCTTAAATCCTAGCTTAATGTTATGCTTTATCCAGTGTAATGCTGTTAGATATGCATTGACTTTGCACCTAGATTAGTATACTAGAGGTGCTGTGCTATATGTAAATATGCCAGTTTGTTACGTTTACACTGCTACTATTACCAACAAGGGGTCTCAACTTTTAAACTCTTGCCATAAAGTTAACTTTGTTACCGCTGTAATATATATATTTCCCCTTGCATTTAAGTATATACAGACTTAATAGTTATATAATGGCTGAGAATATACCTTTGGTTATGTTGTATATGTTGTATATACGTTACTTAGGTAATGCCTATAGCTTAAAAGTTGTCTGTAACCAAATATCGGGTTTGCTATCACTGTTTATAAGATCGTTAATTATTAATGCACTCCATTGGTTTGTACATATTGCCCATCCAATGTTAGGCTAAATTAAGTCAATCTTTAAAGAAAAGGTTATAGCTCCCGAAATTATTGAGTATTACCTTCTATATTGTATTTGTTTATATCGGTACTCTAGCACTGCTGCTTAGAGTTTGCTATTAAATCAAAACTACCAGTTACCATAGTTAAAGTATGGGTGCAATATATATTTAGATACATGCAGGAGAGCAAGTTTAAAAACGAAGGAACCCCTGATGCAGCGTTTCTCTTACACTTCCTCAGAGGGGTTTATTTTTAGCTTAGGGTTTGGGCAACGTAAAAGGGCTAAATGCACTTTTAAGGGAAAGGCCCACCCAAATGCCCCTTTCAGAGCAATGGGGAGCTTAGGTTTTTTAGGTAGGTTTTTTTTGGGGGGGGGGATTGGTTGTGTGGGTGGTGGGTTTTACTGTTGGGGGGTTGTTTGTATTTTTTTACAGGTAAAAGAACTGAGTTCTTTGGGACAATGCCCCACAAAAAGCCCTTTTAAGGACTATTGGCAGTTTAGTGTAGGCTATGGTTTTTTTTATATTTGGTGGGGGGGGGTTGTATTTTGATAGGGCTATTAGATTAGGAGTAATTCATTTTTATTTTGGATAATTTCGTTTTTTATTTTGTTTTATTTACTGTTTAATTTTTTTGTAATTTAGATAATTGTATTTGATTATTTTTTTCTTTTGTATTGCATTGTAATGTTATTTTTTAGTGTAAGGCAGGTTAGGTTTTATTTTACAGGTAACGTTGTATTTATTTCAACTAGGTAGTTAGTAAATAGTTAATAGCTATTTACTAACTAGTCTACCTAGTTAAAATAAATACAAACTTACCTGTGAAATAAAAAATAAAACCTGGGGCGGAGCCTGGCCGTGCAGGAGAATGGCCACTGCAAAGTAGAGCTCCTGAGCCGAAAGCTGGCCCACACAACCTAAATGCCATAATCTGGGCTGAACACTTGCACAACCTGATCCCTTGAACCAAGGGGGTAATGGTGCACACTTGACCGTATAGCCAGCGGGTCAGGCAGTGTGATCTACCGTCAACTGACACAGCTGAATGAGAAGGCCGCAACTCACCCTGTAGCAGTGTCACGCCAGATATACATTACCACAACCGGCACTTGGGGACATACAGTGAGGCGACTGCAGGCAATGGCCGACTGCTGAGGGGATAGAGATTTTAATTTGGAGATTCGTTTCTATCGAATTTCCGAATTTGCCGTTTTCCGAACCGAACCGAATCGCACATGTCTAGAAGGAATCCCCTGCCAGTTACATCATCCTCACTCCATCACCACTTATACTATCTTAAGAATTTGAAAGATTGAAGGATCTTTTCTTTCAGTGAGGTGTTTGGAATCTTTATAGTTCCAGCGCTCTACTCATCCACATTTTGACATGAATATTTATATTAGCCCCGCATTAATTATAAGTTTCTTAACATGTGACTAGAGTTTTAGAGTTTTTTAATATTTCTTCTCATGTTTTCATGTTTATATGTATTTTTTTCACAGCATCCATTAGTGATGCTCGCACAGACACTGAGTAAATCACTGCTACACATAATTGGTAAACGGATGTTTTATAAGTCACGTTAGCGGATATCATATGGTCATTTTAAAACACACATATATTGCTATATGTTGTTAATTGTTGTATAGATTCTACTGCTTAGGTGAATATTGAATTCCTAGTGTTTGGTTGCTAGGCTACATGCAATGCTAATTAGTAATGTATGCTAAGTACTTGCTAACACCTGGTTTTGCACACAAGGTAATTAACGCTTATTTGAAACACATGTAAGGTGAACAGGGTATTAAGGGAGGTTGTTGAGCATTTCATTGTTGTTGTTTGACCAGTATGAGAGAGTGTGAGAGCGATAGCACAAATTTTACACACCTGCTACCCATTCACATCTGAGACCTTGTAACACTAACGAGTTACATGACACTGGGGAGGGAAAATTGGGCCAATTTAGACATTTCACTTAGGGGTGTACTCACTTTTGTTGCCAACAGTTTAGGCATTTAGGAGACAGCACATTTACACTGTTATACAGGCTATACACTCACTACTTTACATTGTAGAAAAGTGTCATTTCTTCAGTGTTGACACATGAAAATATAATATTTATAAAAATGTGAGGGGTGTACTCACTTTTGTGAGATACTGTATAATGTCATAGTGATGTCACGAACATAAAAATTTGGGTTTGCGAACAGCGAACGCGAACTTCCCCAAAAGTTTGTGAACCGGCGAACCGTGCGAACCGCCTTAGACTTCAATGGGCAGGCGAATTTTTAAACCCACAGGGACTCTTTCTGGCCACAATAGTGATGGAAAAGTTGTTTCAAGGGGACTAACACCTGGACTGTGGCATGCCGGAGGGGGATCCATGGCAAAACTCCCATGGAAAATTACATAGTTGATGAAGAGTCTTGTTTTAAGCCACAAAGGGCATAAATCACCTAACATTCCTAAATTGTTTGGAATAACGTGCTTTAAAACATATGATGTTGTATCGATCAGGTAGTGTAAGGGTTACGCCCACTTCACAGTGACAGACCAAACTCCCGCAGCGGGTACAACATCATCATCATCACACCGTACGTCCATGTGTGTAATGCTGCCTGACTGAGACATATCCCTGTTATCTACATCCTCTGGCAATAATGGTTGCGCATCACTCATTTCTTCCAACTGATGTGTAAATAACTCCTCTGACAGATCAAGTGAAGCGGCTGTGGTGCTAGTGTTGGTGGTGGCGGCAGGCGGGCGAGTGGTAACTTGAGAGGTGCCCGAAGCTAAGCTGGAGGAGGATGGTGCGTCAAGGTTCCGAGCGGAAGCTGTAGAAGATTGGGTGTCCTGTGTTAGCCAGTCAATTATGTCCTCAGAAATGTTCGAGTTCGGGGTACGTGGCCTCTGAACACTGGGCATTATTCTAGGGCCAAAGGGAATCACAGCACCACGAACACGACGGCCCCTGAGGGGTGGCCTGCCTCTGCCTGTCATTTTTTTTTCGATTGGTGGTACTATGCGTGCAAGCTACTGTGACAACCGATATGAGTAGCACTGTGCACTGGCAGAAGTTGGCAGAGTAGATACTGTAGGCCTGACACACACGCTTGCAGACAACTAACTGCTATTCAATCTATTACAGTCAAAACATTTTTTTTTTTTAAATGTACACAACTGTTACACCAGATATGAGTTGCACTGGTGTGACACTGTGCCCTGGCAGGCCCTGAAACGCACACATGTGAAGGAAAATGACTGCTATTATTTAACACAGTCAAAAAAGTGTTTTTTTTTTTTAAATCTACACTACTGTTACACCAGATATGAGTTGCACTGGGGTGACACTGTGCCCTGGCAGGCAGGCTCTGAAACGCACATGTGTGAAGGAAACTGGCTGCTATTATTTAACACAATCAAAAAAGTGTTTGTTTTTTTAAATCTACACCACTGTTACACCAGGTATGAGTGGTGGCACTGGGCAAGTGGGCACAGTATACGCTGTAAGCCTGACACACATGCTGGTAGGCAGGCAACTGCAATTAGATTACACAGGGAAAAAAAAAAAGCAGACTGATGTTCTAGCCCTAAAAAAGGGCTTTTGGGGGTGCTGTCCTTACAGCAGAGATCAGATGAGTTCTTCAGGACTGTAGTGGACACTGAATACACTAGCCTAGCTATCAATTTCCCTATTAAATCAGCAGCAGCTACACTGTCCCTTTTTTTTATCAGGGTTTGAATTTTAAATGGGAAGTGGAACAGCAGTGTCTCCAGGGTTTTGGGATCTTTAAGTTCAATATTGTTTGCATTCTTTCCCATACCAAGGTCCAAACATTTTCCAGCAAGGGACAGTCCCACCAGATATGTAGCAAAGAACCTGTCCCACCACATCCCCTCCAACATTTATCTGAAGTGTTTGGGTATATAGTTTTTAGTCGGGTTGGTGTAAGATACCAACGACTCAGTAGTTTGTAGTGTGTTTCCTGTGTATGTGCTGAGACTAAAACTGTATTGGCAGCCCGTAATATCCATTGTCACTTTTGTGATGTGAATTCAGCTCCTAGTTCTAGTGTAAGCAGGGGGTTTAATGTCCCCTTGCAATAAGAGTTTATATATCATGGAGGTCAGATGTCTGGGAGTAGTGCCATGTGCACACAACCTCTCAAAGGATGTGAGATCTCATAAGAAAAGTTGCTTATTTGTGTGTGGAGATTAAGTGGCCTATTTGAAGGTATGCAAACCAAGGCATCTTAAAGTCAGGATGTTCTTTCATTAGTTCTTCTCTGGTTTTTATTCTCCCATATGTGATGAATTGGCCTATGTGATTGTTGGTAAATGTAGTTTGGGTAGGTGTAGGTATGACCTGTATTGGAATTTCTGGGTTGTCATATACCGGGGATAATGGGGAGTTTGCTGTAGAGATGTGAGGGTCTGTCCTAACAGTTTTGTCCCATTCATTAAGTAACTTGTCAGTCAAGGGAAATTGGGCCACAACAGGGGGTCTATATTTTTTGTCTATCCATAAGAGGAAGGCGAGACCGCTTGTTTGAAGGATATTAGCATCTAACTGTATCCAGTCCTTCTGGGCATTTCCATGGCACCATTCAGCTACTCTCTGGAGTAGTATGGCTTTTCTTTACAGGAGTAAATTGGGAAGCCCCAATCCCCCTCTCTCTCTAGGGAGGTACATTGTTTTCCTATTTACCCTTGGTCTTATACCTTTCCAGATGTATTCTCAATTAGCTTTTGTAGGGAGGGGAGAAATGTATGAGGGAGGGGGATTGGTATGGTCTACAGAATGTATAGTACCCTTGGTAGGACGTTCATTTTAATGACATTAATTCTTCCCAACCAAGAGATAGTTTTATGTTTCCAAGCCGAGAGGTCATTATGATGTCTCTTTTAAAGGAGGCGTAATTGGCTGCAAAAATATCTGAAACCGTGGCAGAGACGTTAATACCCAAATATCTCAGGAACTTGGAGTTCATCACAAACGGGCTGTGGGCTTTAAGCCAGCTCTGTGTATTAGATGATAATGCAATGCCTAGTAGTTCTGACTTTTTGCTATTAAGGAGAAAGTGAGAGACCTCCCCATATCTGGAAAATTCGGCCAATAGAGCTGGAATGGATGTCTCTACATTTGTGAGTGTAAATAGAAGGTCATCAGCATACATTGCTATTTTATATTCCCTTACCCCTACTCAAATCCCCCTAATCAGTTGGTTGGCTCTAAGTGGGCAGTGGGCACCCCCGTCTAGTGCCGTTTGAGATGGTAAAAGCAGATGAAAGGATGTTATTCATCTATAGTATAAGTACAGATTACCCCTTTTTAACCTTTTCCTAGTCAAGGGTTTTTTAGTATATAGTTCTTTCTACTTTTGTATTCATTATTTTTTTTTTTTTATTCTATTATTTTTTTATTTCTTGTACACAGTTGCTGTTGTCGGAGCTTTAACGTAGTGTCTGTCAGGCAGGATCAGCCATTTTCCTTTTAAAACTTAGGGGGGGGGGTTGTAGGGAGAGAGAGGCCTCACTCTGTGACTCTAGTCGTGACACTGTGGACCAGTGTGGGCCCAGCCTTTTAATGTGTGCTTTGCTCTTTCGTACAATCCTTCTCTTTTTTGTAAGCCCCCTCTGCTCACACTCTATGCAACCCTCTCTTCCCGACGCCCAAGTGTTCGACCCACTGGTCTCTGACGTGCAGTGTCATAGGCCTTGCTTTCCTAAATGATTGGCCTCTCTGTGTGCAGACGCACCTGGAATCTGGAGGAGCCTCAGTGCTGATCTCTATCCCCTCAGCAGTCGGCCATTGCCTGCAGTCGCCTCACTGTATGTCCCCAAGTGCCGGTTGTGGTAATGTATATCTGGCGTGACACTGCTACAGGGTGAGTTGCGGCCTTCTCATTCAGCTGTGTCAGTTGACGGTAGATCACACTGCCTGACCCGCTGGCTATACGGTCAAGTGTGCACCATTACCCCCTTGGTTCAAGGGATCAGGTTGTGCAAGTGTTCAGCCCAGATTATGGCATTTAGGTTGTGTGGGCCAGCTTTCGGCTCAGGAGCTCTACTTTGCAGTGGCCATTCTCCTGCACGGCCAGGCTCCGCCCCAGGTTTTATTTTTTATTTCACAGGTAAGTTTGTATTTATTTTAACTAGGTAGACTAGTTAGTAAATAGCTATTAACTATTTACTAACTACCTAGTTGAAATAAATACAACGTTACCTGTAAAATAAAACCTAACCTGCCTTACACTAAAAAATAACATTACAATGCAATACAAAAGAAAAAATAATCAAATACAATTATCTAAATTACAAAAAAATTAAACAGTAAATAAAACAAAATAAAAAACGAAATTATCCAAAATAAAAATGAATTACTCCTAATCTAATAGCCCTATCAAAATACAACCCCCCCCCACCAAATATAAAAAAAACCATAGCCTACACTAAACTGCCAATAGTCCTTAAAAGGGCTTTTTGTGGGGCATTGTCCCAAAGAACTCAGTTCTTTTACCTGTAAAAAAATACAAACAACCCCCCAACAGTAAAACCCACCACCCACACAACCAATCCCCCCCCCCAAAAAAAAACCTACCTAAAAAACCTAAGCTCCCATTGCTCTGAAAGGGGCATTTGGGGGGCCTTTCCCTTAAAAGTGCATTTAGCCCTTTTACGTTGCCCAAACCCTAAGCTAAAAATAAACCCCTCTGAGGAAGTGTAAGAGAAACGTTGCATCAGGGGTTCCTTCGTTTTTAAACTTGCTCTCCTGCATGTATCTAAATATATATTGCACCCATACTTTAACTATGGTAACTGGTAGTTTTGATTTAATAGCAAACTCTAAGCAGCAGTGCTAGAGTACCGATATAAACAAATACAATATAGAAGGTAATACTCAATAATTTTCGGGAGCTATAACCTTTTCTTTAAAGATTGACTTAATTTAGCCTAACATTGGATGGGCAATATGTACAAACCAATGGAGTGCATTAATAATTAACGATCTTATAAACAGTGATAGCAAACCCGATATTTGGTTACAGACAACTTTTAAGCTATAGGCATTACCTAAGTAACGTATATACAACATATACAACATAACCAAAGGTATATTCTCAGCCATTAATAACTATTAAGTCTGTATATACTTAAATGCAAGGGGAAATATATATATTACAGCGGTAACAAAGTTAACTTTATGGCAAGAGTTTAAAAGTTGAGACCCCTTGTTGGTAATAGTAGCAGTGTAAACGTAACAAACTGGCATATTTACATATAGCACAGCACCTCTAGTATACTAATCTAGGTGCAAAGTCAATGCATATCTAACAGCATTACACTGGATAAAGCATAACATTAAGCTAGGATTTAAGGGTAATTTTTTAATCAATCTTTGAATATTTTATTAATATAGATTGCTATTAACCAAACACCAGTTCAATATAGCTGTTAACGGCTTAGCAAGCAATCTATAAGGCACTAGATTGTTTTTGTTATTTAAAGAGGTATTCCCTCTCCAAAGATATGAGGGTACTAACTTGGACATATGTATAATCAAGTCAATCTAAAAGGCCAAGTGATCCACAGTCCATAGTGACCAAATATATTGAACCTAATTACAATAGATCCTGCAGGTATCCACTGCTTAAAGTAACTGGTTCCAAATCACAATATTACATACAGGAGATGTGTTTTTAATGTTGAAGTAGGCAGCAAAAATACAGTAATAGTCACTGTCTTTTAAGATAAATAAATAAAGGTTAATTCTTATTTTTCTTTCCTATGTTATATCAGAATGATTAAACACAATTACAGTGCATAGAAGCATACTTTCTGGACACACCCACACTTAGTGAGTTTTGTCCACCTGTTGGAATTAAAAATAAAACCCACCCAATAAACCCTTAAAAAACCTAACACTAACCCCTGACGATCCACTAGGATTGAGCTTGCTTTCTATTGGCTATCCTAATCAGCCAATAGAATGCAAGCTCAATCCTATTGGCTGATTGGATCAGCCAATAGGATAAAAGCTCAATCCTATTCGCTGATTGCAACAGCCAATAGGATTTTTTCACCTTTAATTCCGATTGGCTGATAGAAGTCTATCAGCCAATCGGAATGTAAGGGACGCCATCTTGGAGGACATCACTTAAAGGGAAACTACATTCTACAGCGACCATCGTAAGAAGAGGATGCTCTGTGCCGGATGTCTTGAAGATGGACCCGCTCCACACCGGATGGATGAAGATAGAAGATGCCGTCTGAATGAAGACTTCTGCCCGCTTGGATGAAGACTTCTGCCGGCTTCGATGAGGACTTCTGCCCGCTTGGATGAAGACTTCAGCTGGCTTCGATGAGGACTTCTGCCAGCTTGGATGTAGACTTCTGCTGCCTGGATGAGGATGGATGTCCGGTTTTCGAAAACTGTAAGTGGATCGTCGGGGTGTTAGTGTTAGGTTTTTTTAAGGGTTTATTGGGTGGGTTTTATTTTTAGCTTAGGGTTTGGGCACCGTAAAAGAGCTAAATGCCCTTTTAAGGGCAATGCCTATCCAAATGCCCTTTTCAGGGCAATGGTTAGCTTAGGTTTATTTAGATAGAATTTTATTTTGGGGGTTTGGTTGTGTGGGTAGTGGTTTTACTGTTGGGGGGTTGTTTGTATTTTTTTTTTACAGGTAAAAGAGCTGATTTCTTTGGGGCAATGCCCCGCAAAAGGCCTTGTTAAGGGCTATTGGCAGTTTAGTGTAGGCTAGTTTTTTTTTTATTTGGGGGGCTTTTGTATTTTGATAGGGCTATTGGATTAGGAGTAATTTGTTTTTATTTTGGATCATTTCGTTTTTTATTTTGTGTAATTTAGTGTTTATATTTTTGTAATTTAGATGATTGTATTTGATTAATTTAATTTTTTTATTTTATTGTAATGTTAGTTTTTAGTGTAAGGCAGGCTAGGTTTTATTTTACAGGTAACTTTGTATTTATTTTAACTAGGTAGTTAGTAAATAGTTAATAACTATTTACTAACTAGTCTACCTAGTTAAATATAATACAAACATACCTGTAAAATAAAAATAAAACCTAAGCTGACTACAATGTAACTATTAGTTATATTGTAGCTAGCTTAGGTATTATTTTACAGGTAAGTATGTATTTAGTTTTAAATTGGTTATTTAGGTAATAATTGTAAGTTTTATTTAAATTTATTTTAATTATATTTGTTAGGGGGTGTTTAGGGTTAGGGTTAGGTTCAGGGTTACGTTAGGGTTAGACTTATTGTTAGGGTTAGGTTTAGGGGTTAATATATTTATGTAGTGTTAGTGATGTGGGAGGCCAGAGGTTTAGGAGTTAATAACTTTAGTATAGTGGCTTCGACTTTGGGGGCAGCAGATTAGGGGCTAATAAGTATAGGTAGGTGGCGGCAATGTTAGGGCCAGCAAATTAGGGGTTAATAACTGTACTGTAGGTGGCGGCGATGTTAGGGGCGGCAGATTAGGGGTTAATAATTGTATTTAGGTGGCGGCGATGTTAGGGGCAGCAGATTAGGTATTAATAACATTATGTATTTGGCGGCGATGTTAGGGGCGGCAGATTAGGGGTTAATAACATTATGTAGGTTGCAGCAATGTCAGGGGCGGCAGATTAGGGGTGTTTAGACGTGGTTTTTATGTTAGGGTATTAGGTTTAAACATAACTTTTTCTTTCCCCATAGACATCAATGGGGCTGCGTTACAGAGCTTTTGTTTCTGCAATCGCAGGTGTTAGGCTTCTTTTTAGCCGACTCTTCCAATTGATGTCTATGGGGAAAGAAAAAGTTATGTTTAAACCTAATACCCTAACATAAAAACCACGTCTAAACACCCCTAATCTGCCGCCCCTGACATTGCTGCAACCTACATAATGTTATTAACCCCTAATCTGCCGCCCCTAACATCGCCGCCAAATACATAATGTTATTAATACCTAATCTGCTTCCCCTAACATCGCCGCCACCTAAATACAATTATTAACCCCTAATCTGCCGCCCCTAACATCGCCGCCACCTACAGTACAGTTATTAACCCCTAATTTGCTGGCCCTAACATTGCCGCCACCTACCTATACTTATTAGCCCCTAATCTGCTGCCCCCAAAGTCGAAGCCACTATACTAAAGTTATTAACTCCTAAACCTCTGGCCTCCCACATCACTAACACTACATAAATATATTAACCCCTAAACCTAACCCTAACAATAAGTCTAACCCTAACGTAACCCTGAACCTAACCCTAACCCTAACACCCCCTAACAAATATAATTAAAATAAATTTAAATAAAACTTACAATTATTACCTAAATAACCAATTTAAAACTAAATACATACTTACCTGTAAAATAATACCTAAGCTAGCTACAATATAACTAATAGTTACATTGTAGTCAGCTTAGGTTTTATTTTTATTTTACAGGTATGTTTGTATTTATTTTAACTAGGTAGACTAGTTAGTAAATAGTTATTAACTATTTACTAACTACCTAGTTAAAATAAATACAAAGTTACCTGTAAAATAAAACCTAGCCTGCCTTACACTAAAAACTAACATTACAATAAAATAAAAAAATTAAATTAATCAAATACAATCATCTAAATTACAAAAATATAAACACTAAATTACACAAAATAAAAAACAAAATGATCCAAAATAAAAACAAATTACTCCTAATCCAATAGCCCTATCAAAATACAAAAGCCCCCCAAATAAAAAAAAAACTAGCCTACACTAAACTGCCAATAGCCCTTAACAAGGCCTTTTGCGGGGCATTGCCCCAAAGAAATCAGCTCTTTTACCTGTAAAAAAAAAATACAAACAACCCCCCAACAGTAAAACCACTACCCACACAACCAAACCCCCAAAATAAAATTCTATCTAAATAAACCTAAGCTAACCATTGCCCTGAAAAGGGCATTTGGATAGGCATTGCCCTTAAAAGGGCATTTAGCTCTTTTACGGTGCCCAAACCCTAAGCTAAAAATAAAACCCACCCAATAAACCCTTAAAAAAACCTAACACTAACACCCCGACGATCCACTTACAGTTTTCGAAAACCGGACATCCATCCTCATCCAGGCAGCAGAAGTCTACATCCAAGCCGGCAGAAGTCCTCATCGAAGCCAGCTGAAGTCTTCATCCAAGCGGGCAGAAGTCCTCATCGAAGCCGGCAGAAGTCTTCATCCAAGCGGGCAGAAGTCTTCATTCAGACGGCATCTTCTATCTTCATCCATCCGGTGTGGAGCGGGTCCATCTTCAAGACATCCGGCACAGAGCATCCTCTTCTTACGATGGTCGCTGTAGAATGTAGTTTCCCTTTAAGTGATGTCCTCCAAGATGGCGTCCCTTACATTCCGATTGGCTGATAGACTTCTATCAGCCAATCGGAATTAAAGGTGAAAAAATCCTATTGGCTGTTGCAATCAGCGAATAGGATTGAGCTTTTATCCTATTGGCTGATCCAATCAGCCAATAGGATTGAGCTTGCATTCTATTGGCTGATTAGGATAGCCAATAGAAAGCAAGCTCAATCCTAGTGGATCGTCGGGGGTTAGTGTTAGGTTTTTTAAGGGTTTATTGGGTGGCTTTTATTTTTAATTCCAACAGGGTGGACAAAACTCACTAAGTGTGGGTGTGTCCAGAAAGTATGCTTCTATGCACTGTAATTGTGTTTAATCATTCTGATATAACATAGGAAAGAAAAATAAGAATTAACCTTTATTTATTTATCTTAAAAGACAGTGACTATTACTTGTATTTTTGCTGCCTACTTCAACATTAAAAACACATCTCCTGTATGTAATATTGTGATTTGGAACCAGTTACTTTAAGCAGTGGATACCTGCAGGATCTATTGTAATTAGGTTCAATATATTTGGTCACTATGGACTGTGGATCACTTGGCCTTTTAGATTGACTTGATTATACATATGTCCAAGTTAGTACCCTCATATCTTTGGAGAGGGAATACCTCTTTAAATAACAAAAACAATCTAGTGCCTTATAGATTGCTTGCTAAGCCGTTAACAGCTATATTGAACTGGTGTTTGGTTAATAGCAATCTATATTAATAAAATATTCAAAGATTGATTAAAAAATTACCCTTAAATCCTAGCTTAATGTTATGCTTTATCCAGTGTAATGCTGTTAGATATGCATTGACTTTGCACCTAGATTAGTATACTAGAGGTGCTGTGCTATATGTAAATATGCCAGTTTGTTACGTTTACACTGCTACTATTACCAACAAGGGGTCTCAACTTTTAAACTCTTGCCATAAAGTTAACTTTGTTACCGCTGTAATAGATATATTTCCCCTTGCATTTAAGTATATACAGACTTAATAGTTATATAATGGCTGAGAATATACCTTTGGTTATGTTGTATATGTTGTATATACGTTACTTAGGTAATGCCTATAGCTTAAAAGTTGTCTGTAACCAAATATCGGGTTTGCTATCACTGTTTATAAGATCGTTAATTATTAATGCACTCCATTGGTTTGTACATATTGCCCATCCAATGTTAGGCTAAATTAAGTCAATCTTTAAAGAAAAGGTTATAGCTCCCGAAATTATTGAGTATTACCTTCTATATTGTATTTGTTTATATCGGTACTCTAGCACTGCTGCTTAGAGTTTGCTATTAAATCAAAACTACCAGTTACCATAGTTAAAGTATGGGTGCAATATATATTTAGATACATGCAGGAGAGCAAGTTTAAAAACGAAGGAACCCCTGATGCAACGTTTCTCTTACACTTCCTCAGAGGGGTTTATTTTTAGCTTAGGGTTTGGGCAACGTAAAAGGGCTAAATGCACTTTTAAGGGAAAGGCCCACCCAAATGCCCCTTTCAGAGCAATGGGGAGCTTAGGTTTTTTAGGTAGGTTTTTTTTTGGGGGGGGGATTGGTTGTGTGGGTGGTGGGTTTTACTGTTGGGGGGTTGTTTGTATTTTTTTACAGGTAAAAGAACTGAGTTCTTTGGGACAATGCCCCACAAAAAGCCCTTTTAAGGACTATTGGCAGTTTAGTGTAGGCTATGGGTTTTTTTTATATTTGGTGGGGGGGGGGTTGTATTTTGATAGGGCTATTAGATTAGGAGTAATTCATTTTTATTTTGGATAATTTCGTTTTTTATTTTGTTTTATTTACTGTTTAATTTTTTTGTAATTTAGATAATTGTATTTGATTAATTTTTTCTTTTGTATTGCATTGTAATGTTATTTTTTAGTGTAAGGCAGGTTAGGTTTTATTTTACAGGTAACGTTGTATTTATTTCAACTAGGTAGTTAGTAAATAGTTAATAGCTATTTACTAACTAGTCTACCTAGTTAAAATAAATACAAACTTACCTGTGAAATAAAAAATAAAACCTGGGGCGGAGCCTGGCCGTGCAGGAGAATGGCCACTGCAAAGTAGAGCTCCTGAGCCGAAAGCTGGCCCACACAACCTAAATGCCATAATCTGGGCTGAACACTTGCACAACCTGATCCCTTGAACCAAGGGGGTAATGGTGCACACTTGACCGTATAGCCAGCGGGTCAGGCAGTGTGATCTACCATCAACTGACACAGCTGAATGAGAAGGCCGCAACTCACCCTGTAGCAGTGTCACGCCAGATATACATTACCACAACCGGCACTTGGGGACATACAGTGAGGCGACTGCAGGCAATGGCCGACTGCTGAGGGGATAGAGATTAGCACTGAGGCTCCTCCAGATTCCAGGTGCGTCTGCACACAGAGAGGCCAATCATTTAGGAAAGCAAGGCCTATGACACTGCACGTCAGAGACCAGTGGGTCGAACACTTGGGCGTCGGGAAGAGAGGGTTGCATAGAGTGTGAGCAGAGGGGGCTTACAAAAAAGAGAAGGATTGTACGAAAGAGCAAAGCACACATTAAAAGGCTGGGCCCACACTGGTCCACAGTGTCACGACTAGAGTCACAGAGTGAGGCCTCTCTCTCCCTACAACCCCCCCCCCTAAGTTTTAAAAGGAAAATGGCTGATCCTGCCTGACAGACACTACGTTAAAGCTCCGACAACAGCAACTGTGTACAAGAAATAAAAAAATAATAGAATAAAAAAAAAAAAAATAATGAATACAAAAGTAGAAAGAACTATATACTAAAAAACCCTTGACTAGGAAAAGGTTAAAAAGGGGTAATCTGTACTTATACTATAGATGAATAACATCCTTTCATCTGCTTTTACCATCTCAAACGGCACTAGACGGGGGTGCCCACTGCCCACTTAGAGCCAACCAACTGATTAGGGGGATTTGAGTAGGGGTAAGGGAATATAAAATAGCAATGTATGCTGATGACCTTCTATTTACACTCACAAATGTAGAGACATCCATTCCAGCTCTATTGGCCGAATTTTCCAGATATGGGGAGGTCTCTCACTTTCTCCTTAATAGCAAAAAGTCAGAACTACTAGGCATTGCATTATCATCTAATACACAGAGCTGGCTTAAAGCCCACAGCCCGTTTGTGATGAACTCCAAGTTCCTGAGATATTTGGGTATTAACGTCTCTGCCACGGTTTCAGATATTTTTGCAGCCAATTACGCCTCCTTTAAAAGAGACATCATAATGACCTCTCGGCTTGGAAACATAAAACTATCTCTTGGTTGGGAAGAATTAATGTCATTAAAATGAACGTCCTACCAAGGGTACTATACATTCTGTAGACCATACCAATCCCCCTCCCTCATACATTTCTCCCCTCCCTACAAAAGCTAATTGAGAATACATCTGGAAAGGTATAAGACCAAGGGTAAATAGGAAAACAATGTACCTCCCTAGAGAGAGAGGGGGATTGGGGCTTCCCAATTTACTCCTGTAAAGAAAAGCCATACTACTCCAGAGAGTAGCTGAATGGTGCCATGGAAATGCCCAGAAGGACTGGATACAGTTAGATGCTAATATCCTTCAAACAAGCGGTCTCGCCTTCCTCTTATGGATAGACAAAAAATATAGACCCCCTGTTGTGGCCCAATTTCCCTTGACTGACAAGTTACTTAATGAATGGGACAAAACTGTTAGGACAGACCCTCACATCTCTACAGCAAACTCCCCATTATCCCCGGTATATGACAACCCAGAAATTCCAATACAGGTCATACCTACACCTACCCAAACTACATTTACCAACAATCACATAGGCCAATTCATCACATATGGGAGAATAAAAACCAGAGAAGAACTAATGAAAGAACATCCTGACTTTAAGATGCCTTGGTTTGCATACCTTCAAATAGGCCAATTAATCTCCACACAAAAGCATAAGCAACTTTTCTTATGAGATCTCACATCCTTTGAGAGGTTGTGTGCACATGGCACTACTCCCAGACATCTGACCTCCATGATATATAAACTCTTATTGCAAGGGGACATTAAACCCCCTGCTTACACTAGAACTAGGAGCTGAATTCACATCACAAAAGTGACAATGGATATTACGGGCTGCCAATACAGTTTTGGTCTCAGCACATACACAGGAAACACACTACAAACTACTGAGTCGTTGGTATCTTACACCAACCCGACTAAAAACTATATACCCAAACACTTCAGATAAATGTTGGAGGGGATGTGGTGGGACAGGTTCTTTGCTACATATCTGGTGGGACTGTCCCTTGCTGGAAAATGTTTGGACCTTGGTATGGGAAAGAATGCAAACAATATTGAACTTAAAGATCCCAAAACCCTGGAGACACTGCTGTTCCACTTCCCATTTAAAATTCAAACCCTGATAAAAAAAGGGACAGTGTAGCTGCTGCTGATTTAATAGGGAAATTGATAGCTAGGCTAGTGTATTCAGTGTCCACTACAGTCCTGAAGAACTCATCTGATCTCTGCTGTAAGGACAGCACCCCCAAAAGCCCTTTTTTAGGGCTAGAACATCAGTCTGCTTTTTTTTTTCCCTGTGTAATCTAATTGCAGTTGCCTGCCTACCAGCATGTGTGTCAGGCTTACAGCGTATACTGTGCCCACTTGCCCAGTGCCACCACTCATACCTGGTGTAACAGTGGTGTAGATTTAAAAAAACAAACACTTTTTTGATTGTGTTAAATAATAGCAGCCAGTTTCCTTCACACATGTGCGTTTCAGAGCCTGCCTGCCAGGGCACAGTGTCACCCCAGTGCAACTCATATCTGGTGTAACAGTAGTGTAGATTTAAAAAAAAAAACACTTTTTTGACTGTGTTAAATAATAGCAGTCATTTTCCTTCACATGTGTGCGTTTCAGGGCCTGCCAGGGCACAGTGTCACACCAGTGCAACTCATATCTGGTGTAACAGTTGTGTACATTTAAAAAAAAAAAAATGTTTTGACTGTAATAGATTGAATAGCAGTTAGTTGTCTGCAAGCGTGTGTGTCAGGCCTACAGTATCTACTCTGCCAACTTCTGCCAGTGCACAGTGCTACTCATATCGGTTGTCACAGTAGCTTGCACGCATAGTACCACCAATCGAAAAAAAAATGACAGGCAGAGGCAGGCCACCCCTCAGGGGCCGTCGTGTTCATGGTGCTGTGATTCCCTTTGGCCCTAGAATAATGCCCAGTGTTCAGAGGCCACGTACCCCGAACTCGAACATTTCTGAGGACATAATTGACTGGCTAACACAGGACACCCAATCTTCTACAGCTTCCGCTCGGAACCTTGACGCACCATCCTCCTCCAGCTTAGCTTCGGGCACCTCTCAAGTTACCACTCGCCCGCCTGCCGCCACCACCAACACTAGCACCACAGCCGCTTCACTTGATCTGTCAGAGGAGTTATTTACACATCAGTTGGAAGAAATGAGTGATGCGCAACCATTATTGCCAGAGGATGTAGATAACAGGGATATGTCTCAGTCAGGCAGCATTACACACATGGACGTACGGTGTGATGATGATGATGTTGTACCCGCTGCGGGAGTTTGGTCTGTCACTGTGAAGTGGGCGTAACCCTTACACTACCTGATCGATACAACATCATATGTTTTAAAGCACGTTATTCCAAACAATTTAGGAATGTTAGGTGATTTATGCCCTTTGTGGCTTAAAACAAGACTCTTCATCAACTATGTAATTTTCCATGGGAGTTTTGCCATGGATCCCCCTCCGGCATGCCACAGTCCAGGTGTTAGTCCCCTTGAAACAACTTTTCCATCACTATTGTGGCCAGAAAGAGTCCCTGTGGGTTTAAAAATTCGCCTGCCCATTGAAGTCTAAGGCGGTTCGCACGGTTCGCCGGTTCACAAACTTTTGGGGAAGTTCGCGTTCGCTGTTCGCAAACCCAAATTTTTATGTTCGTGACATCACTATGACATATATACAGTATCTCACAAAAGTGAGTACACCCCTCACATTTTTATAAATATTATATTTTCATGTGTCAACACTGAAGAAATGACACTTTGCTACAATGTAAAGTAGTGAGTGTATAGCCTGTATAACAGTGTAAATTTGCTGTCCCTTAAATGCCTAAACTGTTGGCAACAAAAGTGAGTACACCCCTAAGTGGAAATGTCTAAATTGGGCCCAATTTTCCCTCCCCAGTGTCATGTAACTCGTTAGTGTTACAAGGTCTCAGATGTGAATGGGTAGCAGGTGTGTAAAATTTTGTGCTATCGCTCTCACACTCTCTCATACTGGTCAAACAACAACAATGAAATGCTCAACAACCTCCCTTAATACCCTGTTCACCTTACATGTGTTTCAAATAAGCGTTAATTACCTTGTGTGCAAAACCAGGTGTTAGCAAGTACTTAGCATACATTACTAATTAGCATTGCATGTAGCCTAGCAACCAAACACTAGGAATTCAATATTCACCTAAGCAGTAGAATCTATACAACAATTAACAACATATAGCAATATATGTGTGTTTTAAAATGACCATATGATATCCGCTAACGTGACTTATAAAACATCCGTTTACCAAATTATGTGTAGCAGTGATTTACTCAGTGTCTGTGCGAGCATCACTAATGGATGCTGTGAAAAAAATACATATAAACATGAAAACATGAGAAGAAATATTAAAAAACTCTAAAACTCTAGTCAGCATGTTAAGAAACTTATATATTAATGCGGGGCTATTATAAATATTCATGTCAAAATGTGGATGAGTAGAGCGCTGGAACTATAAAGATTCCAAACACCTCACTGAAAGAAAAGATCCTTCAATCTTTTCAAATTCTTAAGATAGTATAAGTGGTGATGGAGTGAGGGGATGTAACTGGCAGGGGGATTCCTTCTAGACATGTGCGATTCGGTTCGGTTCGGAAATTCGGCAAATTCGGAAATTCGGATAGAAACGAATCTCCAAATTAAAATAGTGCTGAATCTACCGAATAAATCCGAATAACTTCCAACATTCGGATGGCCATGGATTACACTAGTATTGTACAGTATATTAGGTTATATCACTCTGCTATGGGTTACACCTAATGTAAAGTACATAATACTAGTCTAATCCCACCTAACACTTACCGAAATTCCGAATTTCCGAACCGAACCGAATCGAACCGAATCCAGACGAATTTATTCGAATCCGAATGAATCCGAAACAAATCCAAACTGAATTTATTCGAATCCGAATGAAGCCGAAACAAATCCGAACCATATTGATTCAAATTTTTCCGAATTCGAATCGCTCTGAACCGAAATTCAAAAAAATCTGAATCGATCCGAACCGAACCGACTTTTTTCACCATGCACATGTCTAATTCCTTCAGCTACAGTTAGCGCCCTCACTCCATCATCACTTATACTATTATAACTATTCCTAGGGTATCAAAAGGCTACCTCTAATGGAAAGCAAATAAGCATAATTGACCATAGAGGATTATAGTGAGGGCATATACATAACGCCTATTAACTAATATTTCCTAGGTAAAAATTAGACCGGGCGCAACGCAGCAGAGTATATATGGGATTTTGTATACAGAATTACACACTATGCTACATATAACTGAGTTGCCTAAACTGAGCATGAATTGCACATATACCAATAGCTAATAAAAGGATATAATTTGTGCTAGGCATGGAAAGATTGGCAATATGAACAAAGAGGCAGCACTCCAGAGTATTGCAAATAAAAAGGATATTTAATCCAGAGTCATTTCAAAATTCAAACACACACACAGAGGTAGGAGGTAAGAGGGGGGCATGTCCTTACGCGTTTCGTGCCTCCAGGCACTTAGTCATAGGATATTAGCCTGTTGTGCACGGCCTGACTATATTCCAACCTGAACCAATCACATCTGTGAATCAGGTCTGGAAATAATCAGGCAAGTGCAAAAGAGGCCAAGACAATTAAAAAGCAGTATCCAAGGACTAAACAAATCCCTAGCATTCTCTCTACTTAGAAAATAAATAACTGGGAATTTATAGTTTACAATCAGCATTTTAAATCTTACAGATCTGTTATGTATGATCTAAATATTTACCAGTGTTCAGTAGAAACGTTTAAAAAATTATATACAAAGCACTAGATGAAATAAGTTGGATATGTAAGCATTCTAGGTTGGGCTAAACACAGACACATGATAAAGATGTAATTTTTGTATTACAACTTAGTTTAATCTGTAAATAAGCTAATGTCCCATTCCTTGTTTAAGCCCTGTGGTTCCCTATTGCACAATGTAAAAATCCAAAATAATTCTTTCTTTGTCAGAATATTGAATTTATTACCACCCATAGGTGGCAGGAACACTTTATCAATGGCTTTTACATTAATATTGGGAACATTAATAAAATGGTACCAATTAAAATGGTTTGCAACACTAGATGTCTTTACATAATTTTTAATATCTCTTTTGTGTTCCCCCACTCGTTTTCTCAGGGTACGTGAGGTCTGACCCACATATTGAACCCCACAAAAGTTGCACCCGGATTTTGTATTATCCAACCATGTCTTTGTCTTGTGGCAATGTGTCGGTCCGTTTTTTGAAGAATGTCTTTTAGAGATCTTCCTCTTCTGAATCCTATCCTTGGTGTGTCCATCTTATTGAAGGGTAGTGTATCATCACTGCAGAGTATCTCCCAATTATCCTTTAGAATTCTACCAGACTCATTTTTATCTGCTAAGTATGTCATAGCCAGGGTCATTTTGTCCTCACTCATTACATTCATCTTTTTGTTTCTAACATCCTTGTCATTCAATGCAGATATATGTTCATTTAGAAGTCGGTTATGGTACCCCCTCTGTAGGAAACGTGGTCTCATCTCCTTCACTTGTATTTCTGCTTGCTTTTCATCTGTGTTATTTCTTACTACTCTGATGAATTGAGATTTTGGAAGGGCTTTCTTCAAGGCAGAACAACCTGTTGCACGCCACTTCCTACAGAACAATCACATCACATCATCAATGTATTAGAGTTGAGATGTACACTCAATGATCATGTCCCTCTGTTAACAAGAGGAGGGGACCGGAATAAGATACTTATGCAGAGAGAGGCTAGATGGACTTTTGAACTGGACACACTGATCCCGAAGGGCCTTAATACTAAAATTGAATGGCACAGCTTTCTGTAATTTTCCAGTGCCAATCTTTCCATGCCTAGCACAAATTATATCCTTGTATTAGCTATTTGTATATGTGTAATTCAAGCTCAGTTTAGGCAACTCAGTTATATGTAACAAAGTAGAATTATTTAACACATTGAATACTATGTGTCTGCTATGCGATTAGTTGCTAAGTCACACATTTTCACAGCATCCATTAGTGACACTGGGTAATTCACCGCTACACATAATTTGGTAAACGGATGCTTTATAAGTCATGTTAGCGGATATCATATGGTCATTTTAAAACACACATATATTGGTATATGTTGTTAATTGTTGTATAGATTCTACTGCTTAGGTGCATATTGAATTCCTAGTGTTTGGTTGCTAGGCTACATGCAATGCTAATTAGTAATGCATGCTAAGTACGTACTAACACCTGGTTTTGCACACGAGGTAATTAATGCTTATTTGAAACACATGTAGGTGCATGCTGAATTCAAAGTGTTTGGTTGCTAGGCTACATGCAATGCTAATTAGTAATGTATGCTAAGTGCTTGCTAACACCTGGTTTTTCACACAAGGTAATTAACACTTATTTGAAACACATGTTAGGTGAACAGGGTATTTAAGGGAGGTTGTTGAGCATTTCATTGTTGTTGTTTGAGTCTGAGGACGGGGGTAAAACCCCGAAACGTCACTGTTGGAATAAAGTTTTTTGCCACTTCAAACCTGGTGAGTGCCTGCTTTTGTTGGTGGTATATATATTATGTTGGTGGTATATATATATATATATATATATATATATATATCTGTGTGTGTATATATATGACCACTACATTTACTCCAACTACCAAATATACAGGACGTATTCTACATCAACACTGGCCTATTATGACTTCAGACCCTAAGTTAACATTTACCCGGCAGGTACAACCAATGGTGGGCTTTAAGAGGGGTATTAATCTTAAAGACCTCTTGATGCGTACTGATCAAAAAGCTAGCTACACCACAGGGGCTAAAATAAACATCAAAGGATCATATAGATGTTTAGGCTGCACAACGTGCAATGGTTTGGTCAGTACTAAAACCTTTCATCACCCACATACTAATTGAAGATACGTGATTAAGCACTCTATCACGTGCACTACCACACACGTGGTGTACCTCCTCTTTTGCCCATGTTCTTGGTTTTACGTGGGCAAAACCACAGGCACGTTACGTGAACGAATGGCAAACCATAGGCACGCAATTAGATCGGCACTCAAACAGGGGGATTCTGACCAACCTGTTGCACGCCATTGTGCCAAGCAAGGCCATGCCGTATCTTCAATCCGCTATATCCTCATCGACCATATACCCCCACTTGATCAGGGAGGGGATAGGAGCAGGATACTACTCAAACGGGAAGCCCAATGGATTTTTAAATTGGGGACTATCCATCCAGGCAGATTAAACACTACCCCAGATTTCAAAAATCTTACCTAAGGTTATAAGGTAGTGCTACATGCTTGGGGTATAACCCAGGGTCATTGTGGCTACGTTTAGCTCCCAGCTTCATGGCTCATTCGAGCGATGTGAACTGGTCGCTTACGACACACCAAGGTGGAGGAACATATCCCCCATCTGGGTTGTGGAAGCCTGGTCTCTGAGGTGAGATTACCCAATTTTGCACTTTATACCTTAAGCCGGGAATAAACCAATCTAACTCCAAATGTTTAGGAGCTATAAGATGGACTGTTCTTATGTGTCCACACTTGGTCATCTACATGTTGGACATTGTTACCTGGTTCATCTTGGTGTAATAAGAAATTAAATTCTAGACACTGTCTAGACATATTTACATACACCATATAAAGTATAAAACAGCTATAGGCCACATTAATATATACACAGAAATAGTGGTACAATGAAGATTGTCATGACCTAATATGCCGCTCTTTGTCCTAGTATGCTAATTTGGATCCCTTTGTGAATTCACTGTATCATTAAGTGAATTTTTCGTAGTGGGCCACATATCTGTATCATATTACTAATATACAAAGAAATAGATGTACTTTTTTGTTTGCTAAGTTTTGAAGCTAACATAACTAGTCATGCTAAACTAGCCATAGTACATCGTTTATTTATTTTTACACTTAGGGTAATACACAACAGAATAATGTTGCAAAACGATTTATTGATACACTGCCTGTATAAAGTACATGTACTACCCTGCAGGTAGGGTACATTGCTATATGTATTGATAACAAGTACCAGCAAGAATCACCACTTTTTAAGTTCACTTTTATATTTAATTCCCTTTTTCTTTACATATTTATGTATATAAATTATTATGCATAGTTGTGAATGGACATGACACAGAATGTTTAGCAACTAATGTCACTATATATGTTTGTTGCACTAGACAATTCACTATTATACACTTATTTAGTTATGTCTCGTAACCATGGCTATGGTTACTATGACGGTTGATTCACACTATAATATTTAATGTGCAGATCACAGGTAATTACATTCTGTTTGTTGACATCAGTTTTCAATTATTTATTAGGTAACTTTGAGCACATTGTAAATTATCATTAAATGCAATACAAAGCAATGCATGTATGTTTTAATCATGTTGCGAATCCGGAAGTGACATCACTTCCGGTTGGCATGATCACGTTGAAACACAAGATGCGTTCCACACTCGGTATTTTGGCGCACTTTTGGAAGCAAAATTGTTTGGTGAGACACTGTTTTGATACACTATAAATTGTGTGATATTTGGTTATTTGCTTATGCTGATGAAGGGGTTGTGAACCCCGAAAACGTTCCATTAAAGAACCTATTCAAAAGACCTGAGAGTGCATTTGACTGGATTACTTATATTGCTTATTTTTGCACCCAGGCGGTTGACACTTGGTGGGCTGAGCTGGAAATTGTTTGAATATTATCTATTGATCAGCGGAACCCCCTGCTTTTGACTTCACTTGCTTCTTTTGCTCCAGCGCTTTTAATTTGTGGTTGTAGCTTGCTTTATGACTGTTTAACTTCTGGACTGTTACCAATCGTTTTTGCAACTTTATGTTTTCTCATCTATATGGACACTTTGTTTCCGGGACCTGGCTGCTGACTACACCTCACCATCAACAGATACTAACTCTACTCTTGCTTTATATCTGTGCACAAATAATTATACATATTCAGGAATTGATTGTCCTGTTTTTGTACCTTCTTTCCTCATTATAGCATGTCTACATTACAGACACAGGAGGAACATATTGAGCAACAAGTACTAAGTGAGGATTTAACCTGCCAAGCAGTGGAAGCCCAGACTGGAACTGTATCGTATACACCAGATGATGCTGCCCGGATCTTGTTCGCACCAATCTCCAAGACAGTTGGTGAGACCCCAATTAATCTATATCACACCTTATTGAAATTAAAAAAGAGAGAGGTTGATTTAACTTTACATGGTAGTTACCTTTCTGATTACTTTAGAACAGGGCACATACCCCGAGGTTTTAGGGTCCATAATGTACCCACCATCGGGCGTGAAAATCCATAGTTCAGAAAAAAATGGTGCTTTATTCTGAACAAGTGCTCCTTATATTTAATTCTACTTGTTATAGAGGAAGTCACTTCTATCTTAGGTAAAGTCAAAGTTGAAATACAGACTTTTGAAAATACATACCAGGCTACATTTACTAGTGACACACAAGAAAACTGGTTATCTAAAATTAAAACACAAATAGATAAATATCAGACAGATCTAATAACCTTCAAAAACAGGAAATTAGAAACAGTAAATCAGGACTATAAACAAGGGAAAGTCTATAAATGGTTAACTACCACACCAGATATTAGAACCAGAAGGAGACAGAGAAATAGACGGGTCCACTTTGATACTGTGGATACTAGTGGGGGAGAGTCTTCTGACACTGATAGAAACCCTGGCAATACTTCTCTGACTCCACCTGGATCATACAGACCCCTTAATCAATTTTCTACACATAAATCTAGGGAACACTCTACACCCAACCATCATTTTTTAGGGGTAACTACTCGCTCCCGGGGAGGGGGCGGCACAATAGACCCCATATTAGGCGGACGGGGCATAAGACACCGACCACCAAGACGCCCACCACAGAGGACATAGTTATCAATTTAAGTACACATCATTTATCAGATAGTGAACGTAAAGTTTTGAACCGGGGCCTATCTTTTGTGCCTAGCACAGCCCTTTCAGAGTTTGATTTAAAATTGGACCTGTATAAGTTGAACAAATCACTTAAGATAAGAGAGTTTTTTTCAAAACTCCACATCTAGTTCAACCAAGACACAGGTAGAACTTCAATGTAAAATCCCCAGCTCTTTTGAACCAACGAATAGCAGTCCAAGTACCAAAACTTTTATGAGACTGGTCACCCAAGACCTTGATACAGCTAGACAACCATTTCTTTGGACACATAATATGTCTAGGGAAGAACGACAGGCGATAAAGACCCTGCAGGAAGACCCAAGTATAGTCATTAGGCCCGCCGATAAGGGCGGTGCCATAGTGATACTTAATTATGAGGATTACCGTACTGACATTTTGACTCAGTTGACAGACATACAAACTTATTCTGTATTACCTAATGACCCCACTACAAGGTTTAAAATACAATTGGATGCATTGATCCAGATGGGTTTTGAACAAGGTTGGCTATCCGAACATATTCGCGATTTTTGCATCACCACTTATCCTAAAATACCCATCCTATACTCAATCCCAAAGATACACAAAACTCTGGATAATCCACCAGGCCGTCCGATTGTGTCAGCAAGGGACTCCTTGACACAGCCGGTGGCACAACTGGTGGACATCTTACTACAACCTGTTGTTAGGGAGGTAAGATCATATATCATGGATACAGATGACTTCATACGAAAGATACGGACTTTTGATGTCCAACCTGATGACCTATTGGTCTGTTTGGACGTCAAGAGTCTGTACACTATCATTCCCCACACTGAGGGTCTGAAATCAATTGAGGAACATATCACCAATAATCCTCTTTATGAGGGCCCACCAATTAAATTCTTTCTTTCCTTGATAGAATTCTGTTTGTATAAGAATTACTTCAGATTCGAGAGTAGTTTCTACTTACAAACAGCTGGTACAGCCATGGGTTCCTCCATGGCCCCCGCGTACGCCAACCTGTACATGTCTCAATTCGAATATCTGTATTTATGGAACACTACCAATTTGGCAGTAGTATGTTATTACAGATATATTGACGACATCTTCATGGTATGGCGGGGGACCATGGAGGAACTACAAATTTGGTTTGAATCATATAACACGGCCACAAGCAATGTTAAATTCAAAATGACAGTTGACACACAGTCCGTTAATTTTCTGGACTTGATTGTGTTTAAAAAAACACATAAATTGGGCACGACCCTTTATCATAAACAAACCGATCGGAACTCCATCTTGAGCGCTGACAGCTGTCACCCTCCTGCCCTTTTGAAGGGCATAGTCAGATCTCAATTTGTGAGGACCATGAGAAATAATTCAGATATACAAACTGGGGTCTCCCAATTGGCAGGAGTGGGAGTAAGATTCCGCGAGCGGGGATATAAACCTTCCATTATCCAAGAAAACATGGGTACAGCATCCTCACTCACTCAGGAAGAACTTATCAAGCCCACACCAAAGAGGGACATGAGTAACAAACTAATTATGACCACTACATTTACTCCAACTACCAAAAATACAGGACGTATTCTACATCAACACTGGCCTATTATGACGTCAGACCCTAAGTTAACATTTACCCGGCAGGTACAACCAATGGTGGGCTTTAAGAGGGGTATTAATCTTAAAGACCTCTTGATGCGTACTGATCAAAAAGCTAGCTACACCACAGGGGCTAAAAAAAACTGCAATGGTTTGGTCAGTACTAAAACCTTTCATCACCCACATACTAATCGAAGAAACGTGATAAAGCACTCTATCACGTGCACTACCACACACGTGGTGTACCTCCTCTTTTGCCCATGTTCTTGGTTTTACGTGGGCAAAACCACAGGCACGTTACGTGAACGAATGGCAAACCATAGGCACGCAATTAGATCGGCACTCAAACAGGGGGATTCTGACCAACCTGTTGCACGCCATTGTGCCATTGTGTATGGATTTCTCTGTATATAAACGTATGTATAGTGATCTAAAAATTGATCCACATGTAGAGACCAAGTGATTCAAACAACTGTACTAATACTGAAATATGCTTCTTATAGATAATAACTGAGATTACAAGTAAAGCGCTACTGATAGCGCATGTGTGATATCAATATTACTGGACCATGTTAAAATGGAAAATTGATATTACAAATCCACGGTAAAAGAGATTTACCAGAGAAGGTTTAGTTCAGCCAACATCCCATTAGCGCATCATATACATTGAATGGATAGCGCTGCAGAATCTGTTGGCGCTCTACAAATAACCGATAATAATAATAATAATAATAACGCAACAGTGTTAAACACTGTTCATATTACAAGTTTAAAGTTATGGGTTCTGCTCAAGCACAATTCAAGATAAAACTAGATGAACTAACATGACAAGGCCTGAAGTAAAGTGTTAAACATATGTAAAACATATTAAAATAAATTATTATACTAAAATATAGATATATTTAATATAAAACATGTAAACAACGTATATGTCAATGGGTTTAAAAATATATATGTCTATATATTTGTATGTATGTATGCATAAATGTATACACATTTACATGTGTATATAGATAGATAGATAGATAGATAGATAGATAGATAGATAGATAGATAGATAGATATCAAAATAACAAGAGTATTGCATTGAGCAATGATACTTTTTTATTGGACTAACTATACATTTATAAGTTGACAAGCTTTCAGAAGAGTTCCTTCCTTTATCAAGTCAGAAGCAATACTGACCAATTCAATGGAATTTACAGATTGTAATCTTAAAACACAGAATAGCTAAGAAGACAGAAAGTGCAGGGAGAGGAGGAGGTGTCGTAAAAATCATGAGGGGGGCTTAGGTAACAGGCAGACAGTGTCCAGTGTAGGAGAACAGACAGGGGAAATATATAGCTTTACATGGAGCATATACTGACATAAAGTTATATATCAACATTGAATCAATATCTATAAAGATGTGAAATTGTATATACAGGGGGAATACAAAGTTAAAAAAAGACAAAAGTGTGGACATAGGCTTACCTGTGTGCCTATGTATAAAGAATGTGGAATATACAATGTAATTGACTAAATGAAAGTACATTACAAAAAAATTTGATAATGTGTTAAGAATCCATAGTCCACATTTAGTCCAGAATTAAACAGGTTGAAGTGCATTATCATTTTCATTTCAAAGGTTTTTCTTTCCATGGTGTTTTTGAAGTTGCCTCTGAGAATTTTGATTTTGAGGTTTTGGATGGAGTGGTCAGGTTGGGTGAAATGGTGACCAACAGGGGTGCAGTATTTTGTTTCACAGTGGTTTTTGATTGAGTGTCTGTGTAAGTTCATCCGAAGGTGCAGTTTTTGGC
This sequence comes from Bombina bombina, assembly GCF_027579735.1. Taxonomy (NCBI): domain Eukaryota; kingdom Metazoa; phylum Chordata; class Amphibia; order Anura; family Bombinatoridae; genus Bombina; species Bombina bombina. The sequence goes on along the minus strand of NC_069499.1, from coordinate 147,342,540 downwards.
TTGTTTCTCCAATATAGCATCCCACTTCACATGCAGTGCAATGTATCATGTATACCACATTTGCAGATATACATGAATATGCCCCTTTAATGTTATAAGATTTATTATTGTGATTTGCTGTGCTGCTTTCACAAACGTGTTGACACAGTTTGCAGAGAGCTTTATAGCAGCACTTGGTTCCATTCTGAGTGTTCTTTTTCTCAAGGGGTAGCTTCCTATGTACTAGTTTCTGCTTTAGGTTAGGTGGTTGTCTGTATGCCAGGATTGGGGGTTTTGGAAATATTTTTTTGAGTGTGGGATCCTCTAAGAGTAGTGGCTGTAAGTCTTTTATGATTTTTCGTATCCCTTCCACAGCAGGGTTGTATTTGACTACTAGTGGGATACGTGATATGTTTTTCTTCTCCCTGTATTGTAGTAAGTGTTCACGTGGAGTATTGAGGGCAGAGTTAATTTTTTTATTTATAATCCTTGTTTTGTAACCTTTTTCTCTGAATGATTGGGACAGTGTGATGAGGTGTTTGTCACGGTCCTTGGTATCTGAGCAAATTCTGTGGTATCTTGTAGCCTGACTGTAGATTATGGATTTTTTAATGTGATTGGGGTGGGAGCTGGAGCTGTGGAGGTAGCTGCATCTATCTGTTGGTTTCCTGTATACAGATGAGTGCAGTTTTCCATTTGTGATGGATATTGTTGTATCCAGGAAGCTGACACAGTCTCTAGAAAAGTTCATTTTAAGCTTGATTGAAGCATGAAATAGATTAAATGATTTATGAAAATGTTCAAGGTTTTTTTCTCCTTCTTTCCATATGATGAAAATATCATCAATGTAGCGAAAGTATTTGAAGGGTTTGTGAGGGTGAGTGGCTAGGAATCTCTGCTCTAAGTCAGCCATGAAGAGGTTTGCGTACTGTGGTGCCATTTTGGTGCCCATGGCTGTTCCCATGGTTTGTAAGTAGATGGAGTGGTTGAAGATGAAATAATTGTGAGTAAGTATAAATTCTGTAAGTTTACTGACTGTAGAAGCACTATATGTCTGGTTAGGGCTGTTGGAGGAAAGAAAGTTTAAGCAGGCATCAATACCATCTTTATGTGGAATATTGCTGTACAGGGATTCCACATCCATTGTCACAAGTAAAGTATCCTCTGGCAATTCCGTTATCTGGCTGATTTTGTTAAGAAAATCAGTGGTGTCTTTTATAAAGCTAGTCGTGTTAATAACTAAGGGCTTAAGAATATTCTCCACTAGGCCCGATAGTTGCTCAGTCAGAGTGTCCATGCCTGTTATTATTGGTCTTCCTGGGTTCCCTGGTTTGTGGATTTTTGGGAGCATGTAGAATGTCCCTATGCTAGGGTTAGAGGGCACCAGTTTGTCCATGTTATGTTGCGTGTGTTTAGGGAATGTTTTAATTAGTTTTCTAAGTTGCAAAATGTATTCCTGGGTGGGGTCCTTTTCCAGTTTTTTGTAATAAGTTTGATCTGATAATTGTCTATTTCCCTCTGTGATGTAGTCCTGTGTATTCATGATCACCAAGTTTTTTATAGCGTTTTTTTCTAAGTGTGAGAGGTTATACATTATTTTTTTCTGCTGCGTGTTGAGCAGAGATGCAGTTCTCAAGCGGAAGCTTTCAATATAGCTGTCCAATTTTGTGTTGCGTCCTGGTGCAGGTGTGAAGATTGTGTTCTTTTTCTTTCCATTGTAGTCCTCCATAGTACTGGTATTTTCTTTGTCATAGAAGAATTCTTTTAGCCGCAATCTCCTGAAGAATTCTTCTAAGTCTGAGTACAGTTGGATTTTGTCTAGATTTGTACTTGGACAGAATGATAATCCTTTACACAGTACTGATATCTCTGGCTCTGACAGGTGGTAGTTTGAAAGGTTCACAATCCCTGAGTTTTCTGTGTGGTTTTCTTGGTTGCTGACAGTTTGTGTTTTGAATGAGGTGCTGTTATTGTATGTGGAAGTTTGGTCATTTGTTGTTGAAGTTGTAGTTGGTCTGTCACCTGGAGCTCTGTTATCTTGCATTTGGTGTTTTATTCTGTTTTGTGACAGGCATGTAAGTTTCTTCTTTTTGTTCTTGATAAAATTTTGTTGTTGTGCTTTGTGGAAGTGTTGCATTTCTTTTTTAATTTCTTCATTGTACCCATTATTTTCTTGTAGTTTTTGTAGTAGGAGCTGCTTTTGGTCTTTTATTATTTTCTTTTTGCTTTATAGTTGATGAATTAGGTTATTTCTCAGTTTCTCACTGGTACGTCTGCAAAGTTTTTCAGCATACTCACAGTTATGAGTGGTTGCAAGTGGATTCTTAATTTTCAGTCCATTTGGAATGAGATTCATTTTTTTTGCAGGATGATAGGAAGTATATATCACTGTTGATCTGTGTTTCTTTTGTGATCAGTTTCATGATTTGCTTCTTATTATGGCTATATTCAGTATCTTCCATAGTCACATTGATTGGAGTAGCCGTGTTAGTCCAGAGATTTAGATATCAAAATAACAAGAGTATTGCATTGAGCAATGATACTTTTTTTATTGGACTAACTATACATTTATAAGTTGACAAGCTTTCGGAAGAGTTCCTTCCTTTATCAAGTCAGAAGCAATACTGACCAATTCAATGGAATTTACAGATTGTAATCTTAAAACACAGAATAGCTAAGAAGACAGAAAGTGCAGGGAGAGGAGGAGGTGTCGTAAAAATCATGAGGGGGGCTTAGGTAACAGGCAGACAGTGTCCAGTGTAGGAGAACAGACAGAGGAAATATATAGCTTTACATGGAGCATATACTGACATAAAGTTATATATCAACATTGAATCAATATCTATAAAGATGTGAAATTGTATATACAGGGGGAATACAAAGTTAAAAAAAAGACAAACGTGTGGACATAGGCTTACCTGTGTGCCTATGTATAAAGAATGTGGAATATACAATGTAATTGACTAAATGAAAGTACATTACAAAATTTTTTGATAATGTGTTAAGAATCCAGAGTCCACATTTAGTCCAGAATTAAACAGGTTGAAGTGCATTATCATTTTCATTTCAAAGGTTTTTCTTTCCATGGTGTTTTTGAAGTTGCCTCTGAGAATTTTGATTTTGAGGTTTTGGATGGAGTGGTCAGGTTGGGTGAAATGGTGACCAACAGGGGTGCAGTATTTTGTTTCACAGTGGTTTTTGATTGAGTGTCTGTGTAAGTTCATCCGAAGGTGCAGTTTTCAAAAACACCATGGAAAGAAAAACCTTTGAAATGAAAATGATAATGCACTTCAACCTGTTTAATTCTGGACTAAATGTGGACTCTGGATTCTTAACACATTATCAAAAATTTTTGTAATGTACTTTCATTTAGTCAATTACATTGTATATTCCACATTCTTTATACATAGGCACACAGGTAAGCCTATGTCCACACTTTTGTCTTTTTTTAACTTTTGTATTCCCCCTGTATATACAATTTCACATCTTTATAGATATTGATTCAATGTTGATATATAACTTTATGTCAGTATATGCTCCATGTAAAGCTATATATTTCCCCTGTCTGTTCTCCTACACTGGACACTGTCTGCCTGTTACCTAAGCCCCCCTCATGATTTTTACGACACCTCCTCCTCTCCCTGCACTTTCTGTCTTCTTAGCTATTATAAGTTTTAAGATACAATCTGTAAATTCCATTGAATTGGTCAGTATTGCTTCTGACTTGATAAAGGAAGGAACTCTTCTGAAAGCTTGTCAACTTATAAATGTATAGTTAGTCCAATAAAAAAAGTATCATTGCTCAATGCAATACTCTTGTTATTTTGATATCTAAATCTCTGGACTAACACTGCTACTCCAATCAACGTGACTATGGAAGATACTGAATATAGCCATAATAAGAAGCAAATCATGAAACTGATCACAAAAGAAACACAGATCAACAGTGATATATACTTCCTATCATCCTGCAAAAAAATGAATCTCATTCCAAATGGACTGAAAATTAAGAATCCACTTGCAACCACTCATAACTGTGAGTATGCTGAAAAACTTTGCAGACGTACCAGTGAGAAACTGAGAAATAACCTAATTCATCAACTATAAAGCAAAAAGCAAATAATAAAAGACCAAAAGCAGCTCCTACTACAAAAACTACAAGAAAATAATGGGTACAATGAAGAAAATAAAAAAAGAAATGCAACACTTCCACAAAGCACAACAACAAAATTTTATCAAGAACAAAAAGAAGAAACGTACATGCCTGTCACAAAACAGAATAAAACACCAAATGCAAGATAACAGAGCTCCAGGTGACAGACCAACTACAACTTCAACAACAAATGACCAAACTTCCACAGACCATAACAGCACCTCATTCAAAACACAAACTGTCAGCAACCAAGAAAACCACACAGAAAACTCAGGGATTGTGAACCTTTCAAACTACCACCTGTCAGGGCCAGAGATATCAGTACTGTGTAAAGGATTATCATTCTGTCCAAGTACAAATCTAGACAAAATCCAACTGTACTCAGACTTAGAAGAATTCTTCAGGAGATTGCGGCTAAAGGAATTCTTCTATGACAAAGAAAATACCAGTACTATGGAGGACTACAATGGAAAGAAAAAGAACACAATCTTCACACCTGCACCAGGACGCAACACAAAATTGGACAGCTATATTGAAAGCTTCCGCTTGAGAACTGCATCTCTGCTCAACACGCAGCAGAAAAAAATAATGTATAACCTCTCACACTTAGAAAAAAATGCTATAAAAATCTTAAGAAATAATGAAAATATCACCATTAAGCCTGCGGACAAGGGAGGAGCAGTGGTGATCATGAATACACAGGACTACATCACAGAGGGAAATAGACAATTATCAGATCAAACTTATTACAAAAAACTGGAAAAGGACCCCACCCAGGAATACATTTTGCAACTTAGAAAACTAATTAAAACATTCCCTAAACACACGCAACATAAAATGGACAAACTGGTGCCCTCTAACCCTAGCATAGGGACATTCTACATGCTCCCAAAAATCCACAAACCAGGGAACCCAGGAAGACCAATAATAACAGGCATGGACACTCTGACTGAGCAACTATCGGGCCTAGTGGAGAATATTCTTAAGCCCTTAGTTATTAACACGACTAGCTTTATAAAAGACACCACTGATTTTCTTAACAAAATCAGCCAGATAACGGAATTGCCAGAGGATACTTTACTTGTGACAATGGATGTGGAATCCCTGTACAGCAATATTCCACATAAAGATGGTATTGATGCCTGCTTAAACTTTCTTTCCTCCAACAGCCCTAACCAGACATATAGTGCTTCTACAGTCAGTAAACTTACAGAATTTATACTTACTCACAATTATTTCATCTTCAACCACTCCATCTACTTACAAACCATGGGAACAGCCATGGGCACCAAAATGGCACCACAGTATGCAAACCTCTTCATGGCTGACTTAGAGCAGAGATTCCTAGCCACTCACCCTCACAAACCCTTCAAATACTTTCGCTACATTGATGATATTTTCATCATATGGACAGAAGGAGAAAAAAACCTTGAACATTTTCATAAATCATTTAATCTATTTCATGCTTCAATCAAGCTTAAAATGAACTTTTCTAGAGACTGTGTCAGCTTCCTGGATACAACAATATCCATCACAAATGGAAAATTGCACTCATCTGCATACAGGAAACCAACAGATAGATGCAGCTACCTCCACAGCTCCAGCTCCCACCCCAATCACATTAAAAAATCCATAATCTACAGTCAGGCTACAAAATACCACAGAATTTGCTCAGATACCAAGGACCGTGACAAACACCTCATCACACTGTCCCAATCATTCAGAGAAAAAGGTTACAAAACAAGGATTATAAATAAAAAATTAAAATTAATTAAAATTAACTCTGCCCTCAATACTCCACGTGAACACATACTACAATACAGGGAGAAGAAAAACATATCACGTATCCCACTAGTAGTCAAATACAACCCTGCTGTGGAAGGGATACGAAAAATCATAAAAGACTTACAGCCACTACTCTTAGAGGATCCCACACTCAAAAAAATATTTCCAAAACCCCCAATCCTGGCATACAGACAACCACCTAACCTAAAGCAGAAACTAGTACATAGGAAGCTACCCCTTGAGAAAAAGAACACTCAGAATGGAACCAAGTGCTGCTATAAAGCTCTCTGCAAACTGTGTCAACACGTTTGTGAAAGCAGCACAGCAAATCACAATAATAAATCTTATAACATTAAAGGGGCATATTCATGTATATCTGCAAATGTGGTATACATGATACATTGCACTGCATGTGAAGTGGGATGCTATATTGGAGAAACAAGCCAAAAACTGCACCTTCGGATGAACTTACACAGACACTCAATCAAAAACCACTGTGAAACAAAATACTGCATCCCTGTTGGTCACCATTTCACCCAACCTGACCACTCCATCCAAAACCTCAAAATCAAAATTCTCAGAGGCAACTTCAAAAACACCATGGAAAGAAAAACCTTTGAAATGAAAATGATAATGCACTTCAACCTGTTTAATTCTGGACTAAATGTGGACTCTGGATTCTTAACACATTATCAAAAATTTTTTCTAATGTACTTTCATTTAGTCAATTACATTGTATATTCCACATTCTTTATACATAGGCACACAGGTAAGCCTATGTCCACACTTTTGTCTTTTTTTAACTTTGTATTCCCCCTGTATATACAATTTCACATCTTTATAGATATTGATTCAATGTTGATATATAACTTTATGTCAGTATATGCTCCATGTAAAGCTATATATTTCCCCTGTCTGTTCTCCTACACTGGACACTGTCTGCCTGTTACCTAAGCCCCCCTCATGATTTTTACGACACCTCCTCCTCTCCCTGCACTTTCTGTCTTCTTAGCTATTATAAGTTTTAAGATACAATCTGTAAATTCCATTGAATTGGTCAGTATTGCTTCTGACTTGATAAAGGAAGGAACTCTTCCGAAAGCTTGTCAACTTATAAATGTATAGTTAGTCCAATAAAAAAAGTATCATTGCTCAATGCAATACTCTTGTTATTTTGATATCTAAATCTCTGGACTAACAAGGCTACTCCAATCAACGTATATATATATATATATATATATATATATATATATATATATATATATATATATATATATATACATTTTATATATAAAATGGCACTATTATCTATTGATTATATAGTAAATATTTTCTCAATATAGTTACACTTATATGTATGATGATGTACTGTTTCTTTAAATGGAAATACATAATGATTAAACACCTTTAATCAGAGAAGTGTTATGGTATATATTTGTGAGAATTTGATCACTTGGCATGAGAAAAGGGCTCTGTCCCAAAACGTTGCTTATGTCTGTCATGCTTGGAATAAAGAAATAAAAACAGTGACTTGTAGTGCTGCAGCCTTTCCATTCTATTAGGGGTGTGCAGAGACTTTCAGCTGTTTGCAATAAACAAATCAAACAAAAGCAATTGAAATAGCTCAACACAACAAATGCTTCAAGTGGTTTCCCCAAATTCAACTGCAAATGCAACTTTTAGTGAATTCTGCAGTCTCAAATTTATTCAACCCCCTGAATAGAATCAGAAACAGCACAACTATGCAAAACGGGTGTTGTCTCAAGCACACCTGATGCATCTAATCAAGTGCTTCATTAGTTGTACCAGGTGTGCTTGAGCTAGAACACATGAAATACCTGAACTGGCTAAGGGTTTGTTAAAGGGACATGAAACCCAACATTTTTCATTCATGGGTCAGCTAGAGAATTCAATTTTAAACAACTATCCAATTTACTTGTATTATTTAATTTGCTTCCTTCTCTTGCTATTCTTTTCCCTTAGGGCTCTGGATCTTTTCTGGGGGATATTGAGTCCCTTAACATTGTGGAATGTGGGACAGTATTTTAATAGACATGGGGTTATCAGCCATAGTGTATGGAAGAGATAAAAATTAGAATTTTGTAGGAAGAGGGCAGATATGGGTATAGAGACCTGTCGAGTGTGAAACAACATCTGAGTAATGGGGCCAAGGGAATTAGTAATGTGTTGAAAACAATTAGACAACTAAACATGTTTTGAAATATATTAGAACGATTCCTCTGATTCGGTACCTGTAATGACCTAAAACAGGAATGAATAATAAAACCATAAAAATAAATATTATGACATTTAAATGCACATAGTAAAAAAACATTTGAGCAAGTCGTAAAACTGGAACACAAAAAACATATACAATCATCATCAAGTGAAGCACTTGCGGTGTACATAACCTGGGTAGACAAGAAAAAACAAATACCAAAATACATATAAATACTACAATGCGTGGTGTATGAAAATATCCAGAAATACACCATTTAAGGGAGTGGAATGATGTCAGGCTACCTTCTAGGGTGAACAATGGTTAAATGTCATAAAATATGGCATGCTATAAAACATAATATATAACTCAGTTAGGGCATATGGGGTAAGAAAGAACAGGGGAGTACATTTACAGTCAATAAGGATAGGTGACTATACTGTACCGCTGGCAGTATCTCAGCGAGAGGCCATCTTTATTAGTACAGTCCAGAAAAAGCATTCAAAAACCCAGTGTAAAAAGGGCAACGATTATCCATGCCTAAACTGGAGATGGGGATAGATAATAATTTCACAGAGAAGGGTTGTCAGAAAACTTCAGGCTTCAGCAACTGGAGAGGAAGGACCTGTTTTACGCCTCTTGGACACCACTCTAAACCAGTTAGGTCTCTGTTCTTTCAGCAATTCTCCTTCCATTTGTTCCACCTGAGGTGGGATCGCAATAATCTTTTCAGGTGGTGGTTCAAAAGAAAGGTTTAGTTTCTTAGAGATAGCGTCCAGGTCAGCAAAGCTTTTATAAATAATTTGGCCGCCATTGTGTGAGATAATTAGGCTGAATGGGAAGCCCCAGCGGTATCTTACGTTATTCTCTTGAAGTGTTTTAGTTATGAAGTGAACCTCCTTTCTTCATTGAACTGTTGAGGACAGAGATCTTGGTATACCTGTAGGGTATGATTCCGGAATTGTATTGTCCACCTGGTTCTTGCAGTCTGCCAAATCTCCTATTTGGTGGTATATTTTAGAAATCTGAGAATAACATCTCTAGGCGGAGCAGAAGGCTTGGTTGGTGGTCTTAGGGCTCTATGACCTCTTTCAATGTCTTCATTTCGTAGGATTGGGGCTTGAGGCAGAAGAGAATGGAAAAATTCTGTAACATAGGATTTGAGTTGATCCTGAGAAATCTCTTCAGGGATTCCCCTCAGGCGCAAATTATTCCTCCTCCCTCGATTCTCGAGGTCCTCAATTTTGTCATTTAGATTTTGGATCATGGAGTCATGGATGGACAGATGTTGGGTATTAGAGCTAACCATATTGTTTTGATGGGCCTGGCTCTCCTCCAAATACTCCATTCTGGAACCAAGATCATTGAGATCTTTCTTTAGGTCTTTAATTTCCGCCTTGATGAAAGTCTTCAAAGACTCTATGTCGGATTTGGAAGGTAGGCCCGCAATCTGGGATTGAATATACTTCAAAGGGTCTTGCAGAATAGTTGTGACGGTCGGGTCAAGGTTAGAAGGGGATGGTTCTTGGGTCTGCATAGTGTCTGGACCCGCTGGTTCTTGAAGGTGGAAAAAGGACGAGACTGATGGGCCCAAAGAAAGTGGTTTTGTCTGTTTATCAGGCTTGTTTCCCTTTCTGGTTGCAATTATCGTGTGTTGGGTGGCAGTGATAGTGTCTCTGAAATTGTGGGACTATGCCTAAAAAGGATCCTCCAAAAAAAACTTAACCAAATAGGAACAATTGTCCACTATCCACCTGAGGGCTGTGTCTGATTTATTAGTCGAGTGGGAATAAGGACGAGTAAATTGTAATGGAGGCAAATGTAAATTATATAGTGAGTCACAAACACATTTAAGAAAATATAGATCTCAGAGCGGTATCTTGGTATGAGTGTCTGTAGGAGAGATATTAAACTGGATCTCAATAATGCACCCAAGAATTAAAAGATCCCACCTGGTTCTGGCAGCCTAATAAACCCCTATGGAAATCTGGATGATGAGGTTATACTTATACTGCCTCAATCTTCTGTAGAAGAGCTAGTACAGCCACACCTCCGGAGAACTCCCCAATGCCTTTGTCCCTAAATTAAGCCTCTGCATGAACAATTATGATACCTGTTATGTTCGCGTGGCGGCCACGGTCGCATCCGGCTCTCATTCAAAGAGTCGCGGGTTATGACTACGGCTGCAGTGGTCTCCGGAAGCAAGAAGACAGACAAATAGCAGAGATCAGACTGGGTATAGGAAGTATCTCAGGTTCTTACCCAAACTGGTTAGTGCAGCAGCGTGGCCGTCTTAGCATTATTTGCCCATATGAATGCCAATCTGATTGCCTAAAGGGCCCGACAGCTCCGGAGCTCTCTCACACAGCATCCATGCTCCAGCACGGCATAGCTCCACCCCCCTTGCTATTCTTTTCTGACAGGTTTATCTAGGAAAGCTCAGGAGCAGCAAAGAACCTAGTTTCTAGATGCTGATTGGTTGCTGCATATGTATAATGATCGTCATTGGCTCACCCATGTGTTTAGTCAGCAACCAGTAGTGCATTGCTGCTCATTCAACATGGCATACAAAGAGAATGAAGAAAATGTGATAATAGGAGTAAATTAGAAAGTTGCTTACAATTGCATGCTCAATCTGAACCATGAAATCATATCCCTTTGTGTCATGTTTGACTGCGCGTTAGAAATGTGGCAAAAGAATGTTCCAAAAAAATTAAGATAAGAGATAATCGCATTTGGCATGTTGATGAAATAAATAAATTATATTTTTACCCTGTAAAGACATGAATATGGGTCTTCTAGTTCACATGATGTGTCTTATAACACAGTCAGCTAATGATCTTTATCTATTTTGTCCTTTTTGTGTTTTAGAGCAGCTTTTTTTCAATTAGGTTGTATCGTACACACTTGCTCAGGTGTGTAAGGTTAGTTGCTGACTTTATTGTCAATATGGATGCAAGTAACAGCAGTACAATTTATTACTCCCTGGATAAAGCCTTTGATAAGGACTTAGAGAGCACTGAGTTTGAAAATATATTTTCTACAAGCAGGACACAATCAGCCTTAGGTGATTTATTTCTGGAGATAGAAAATCTAAAGCTAAAAGAAGCAAGATTTAAAATAGATAAATGGACTCTAGAACATTATCACCATTTAAATATGATACCGAGAGGACTTCGCATCAATAAGTATCCAACCTTTGAGGTTACAGAGGATGAATTTATAAAAGAATGGAACAGTGTCCTAGCACAGTGCTCCATAAAATTACTATTACTAGTCATCAAGTATAAGGCTGCAGAATTAACAAAGACAAGGGAGAAAATTATAAGTATTCAAATATCCTTGGATACATTTACCAACGATCCTGATTACCAAGAAATGGATGTTCTTTTACAAACTACAGTAGAAGATACCAAGAAAGAGATTATAGAAGTGAAACATTCAAAGTACTTGAGAGATTTTGATGACTATTCAAATAATCAAGTGTTTATATGGAAGAAAAAAGATAGATTTCAACAGAACAGACAGGGGAACAGAAGAACCAGGAGATGGCGCTCAAGATCACGTTCCAGGCAATGGAATAACACCGATACAGAAGAAAAGAGTAAGGAAGATTATCCATATCCCAAGAAAGTGAACTTTTCAGATACAGAAGCTGAGTCGGGAGAAGAAGAAGCATATACCCATGGGGACAAAGGTGAGCAAATCTGCAGTGATGAATAGGATATGAACTCTATAAGATCCTATAAAGATCCTAGTAGATCTAGAGAAAGACCCTCTATTCTAAAAACAAGTAACACTAATACTACTAAAAATAATTATCAAACACACATTCAACATAGTCAAACTCATAGAGGCAGAGGTACTAATAAGAATGCAACTACTTGGGGGAAAGATAGAGGAGGTCCTAGTAATAGATCTGTTTAAAAAAGATCCAGCTAAAAAATATTCCAACATTAGTAATAGAACAGAAACTAATAAGAAATCTCTAGCAACAGGAGGTGACCCAGAAGATAGGGAAAACACTGAAAGTATGGAGCAGGTTTTTTACCTCCCCCAAGAAAGACCCGGGGGGATCAGGAAGAGGCTTGACAGGCAAAAATCGATATTTACTAAGAACAAACAAAAATTAAATAGAGAAACTTTTGTAAATTCACAGGATAGGGTAATAGAGATAGTGGGTAATGTCATCAATACCTCAGGAATTACACTTACAGAGAACCAATACATAGTGTTAAACTTAGGTTTAGGTTTTGCTCTGTCTTGTAAGTTTAATCTATTTAATACACTCATAGACCTAAATGGTCTTGTTAGGAATTTAACACTTAAGAGACATTTTTTTGAAAGCTCAGATAATATGACATCCCCTATCATCCAAGATCAAATGCTACCAAAATCTGTACTTGGTTTTGAGGAGATGTGTAGTGTTAGGGGTTTGGAAGAGCTTATAGAATGTAACAACAGAGAAGATTCTGTGGAACAAGATCCAGTTAATCGGCCACTGACACAGACCATGATAATGAAGTCTCAGTTGTATCCCATTGTGATATGTGTGATAAATTTGTCTCACCAAACTTTAGAGAAAAATAAAATAAAGGAAATGTAGCTCTTTTCTTATAAACAGCAAGTATATATAACTTAATATACTCGCATGCACAAGGTGAGCATTTACTTTTAGTAATTGAAATGAAAAGTATGGATTATACCTCTATGAATGATAATAGTAATTCTTATGTGAGAAGCTTATTAAGCTTCTAATATATAAACAATGATTCGTTTATGATCAAAGAAAAAATGAGAAAAATTCCTTTATATTCAGGATATGAAATGAGTTGATAAAGTTCAAATCTTAGTAAAGTAATGTTCAAGTAACTTTCCTTTAGTTTCACGCACTCACACAAACACTCTAAAATATATATACAATGTTCCAACACACACGCAATATTGAGCAGCAAGGAGGAGGTTAATTCAGTGAAATACAGCTCAGGTAAGTAATGACACTTAGCGTTATATTTGTAAACCTTAAACTTTGTATACAATACGATACCAATACCAGCGTACCAGAAACGATGGTGAAGCGTGGAGAGCGGTATTAGCAGCAGAGTAAATACTAAACCGGAGCATTTTTAGAGAGCGGCGTCCGGTAGCAGCATGTGTGAGTGCTGCTTCAGCTGTGAGTGATTGAGTTCCGGAAGCGTAGGAATATGATTAGAAGTAACGGTCCAAAAGGAATCAGGAAAGAAGTGCAGCAAACTTTGAGTTACAATCAGCCTTCAAAAAATATAAAATACTTTAGACCTGAAAGGGAAAAATAAACTGCTTGAAATGAGCAGTAGCACAGGATGAGAGAATCCACTTTAATTTTCAGGCACTGAGTAATGGAGAAGCACTTCCTTAAATAGGAGGAAGTGCTGATAGTCAGAAAGTCTTAAAGGGATATCACATCCCCCCCTTCTCAGGGAATCACCCCCGGGGATTCCAGACCAGGTTTAAAGGGGTAACGATGATGGAATGACTTCACCAGACGAGGGGCATGAACTTCCGAATGAAGATGCCAGGAATCATCCTCTGGACCATAACCCTTCCATCTGATGAGATATTCCAATCTTTGTCGTCGAATCCTAGAATCCAATATAGATTCAACTTCAAATTCCTCTGGAAGATCCACTGAGATAGGAGGTGGAAGATCAACTGTCGTACGTGTCATTGAATCAAAAGGTTTTAGTAATGAAATATGGAAGGTGGGATGAAACTTGTAGTCCTTGGGTAACGTGAGCTTGACCACATTGGGATTTATTACCTGCTCCACAGGGTAAGGTCCCAGAAATTGGTTAGCCAATTTCTTGCTAGGGACCTGAAGTTTGAGGTTTTTAGTAGAGAGTAATACTAGGTCACCTATTTTATATTCAGGTCCAATTGAATGTTTCCGATCGTAGTATTTCTTTTGGTATTCCTTAGCTTCGGCTAGATGTTTTTTCAATACTCTTAATCGATCTTGAAGCTTGGAAGAAAAATCTAAAGCTGAAGGGGAATTCACTGTTTTGTGGGACAAGGTTATAGTATTAGGATGGTACCCATAAGTTGCGAAGAAGGGGGATGTTTTGGTTGAGGAACAGAATGAATTATTATGAGTAAATTCAGCCATAGGAAGGTAAATTAGCCAGTCATCTTGTAAATGTGAAATACAACAACGTAAAAAGTGTTCAATAGTCTGGTTGAGTCTTTCTGTCAACCCATTTGTCTGAGGATGAAAAGCAGTAGTGTAGCGATGATCAATTTTCAGTAATTTACACAAAGATCTCCAGAACGAAGAGGTGAATTGGGTACCCCTGTCAGTAATAATATTAGAGGGTAAACCATGTAGTCTTACAACCTGATCAAGAAATACTTTAGCTGTAGTCATGGCAGTTGGTAATCCCTTAAGTGGAATAAAATGAGCCAGTCTTGTTAAATGGTCGACTACTACCATGATAGTGTTATATTGTTGTGATGCAGGTAACTCCACTATAAAATCCATGGCAATAGTACTCCATGGTTTATCTGGAATGGGCAGAGGTCTAAGTAACCCTATGGGTTTTTTATGTTCAATTTTATTTCTAGCACAATTCTCACACCTAGAGACATAATCATAAATGTATTTATTCATCCCTGGCCACCAAAACTTACGACGGGTAAGTTCAATGGTTTTCTGTATCCCTGGGTGACCAGATATGGTGTCATCATGGGTATGTGTGAGAATGGAAGATCTTATTTTCTCAGGTATGTATAACTTTTCTTCATGATAAAAAAGACCTGTAGTAGGATCTTTGGAACAATTTTGTAATGGTATTGAATCATGTTTTAGAGCACTGTAAATCTCTTCTTCTAAGGGTGTTAAAGTACCTATTATCTTTTCTGGAGGAATAGTGAAGTTAGGTTGTTCATGTGGAAGTAACTCATAAATACGTGAAAGTGCATCTGCCTTTGTGTTTTGACTCCCAGGTTTATAAGTTATTAGAAAGTTAAAGCGATCTAGAAAAAGTGACCACCTTGCTTGCCTTGCTGTTAAAGTCTTATTCTTTTTTAAGTATTCTAAATTTTTATGACCAGTATAAATAAGGAATGGAATTACTGATCCTTCTAGTAGGTGTCTCCATTGTTCTAGAGAACACTTAATAGCAAGGAGTTCTTTGTCTCCAACACTATAGTTAGCTTCAGCACAAGTCAACGTTCTTGAATAGAACGCAATGGGATGAACTTCACCTGTCTCCTTATTTTGTTGGGAAAGAACAGCCCCTATGCCTGTATTAGATGCATCAACTTCCAACAGGAACTGTTGATCAAATTTAGGCAGTGTTAGTATTGGAGCTGTTGTGAACATTTCCTTAAGACTATCAAAAGTCTTCTGGGCTTGTTCAGACCACTTAAAGCGCTGTTTTATGCTAGTTAATTGTGTTAATGGTTTTATCACTGAGGAGAAGTTTTTTATAAATTTACGGTAATAATTTGCGAAACCAATAAATCGCTGTAATGCTTTTACTGTAGTGGGTTTAGGCCAGTCTTTAATTGCGGATACTTTTTCAGGATCCATTTCTATTTTGTTTGGGGTAATTATATAACCCAAAAAATTTATTTTTGAGACATGAAAAACACATTTTTCTAGCTTTGCATATAACTTATGCTCCTTGAGTCGAGTAAGAACCCACCTAACATGTTTTTCATGTTCTATGGGAGATTTCGAATAAATCAGAATATCATCTAGATATATGATGACACAGATATCCATTAGATCATGAAAAATCTCGTTGATAAAATGTTGGAAGGTTGCGGGAGCATTGCTCAAACCAAAGGGCATTACGTTATACTGGAAAAGACCATAGCGGGTTCTGAACGTGGTTTTCCATTCGTGCCCTTCCTTTATGCGAATAAGATTATAAGCGCCCTTTAGATCTAATTTCGAGTAGATCGTGGCCTCATTTAATCTTTCGAGTAACTCTGGTATGAGAGGTAAAGGATACCTATTTTTAATTTTTATTTCATTCAATGCCCTGTAGTCTATAATAGGTCTTATTGTCCCATCTTTGTTGCGTACTAAAAACAATCCTGCAGCAGCAGGGGATGTTGAGTGTGAGATGAACCCTTTTCGCAAGTTTTCATCTAAATATGATCTTAGATATACCAATTCTTCTTGCGAAAAAGGGTAAATCTTACCATGTGGTATCTGAGATCCCGGTATTAAATCAATGGGACAGTCAAATTCCCTATGTGGTGGGAGGTTTTCTGCCTCCTTGAGGTCAAATACCTCTGCCAGGTCCTGATAAATTTGTGGTAGCTCATGTTCTATAGTAGAGATTACCTGATAGGGAAAACAAGTCTTTGTACAATAATCAGAGTCAAATTTTACTTGTTGTGATGACCAGTCAATATGAGGATTATGTATTTGTAACCAGTTAAAACCTAAAATAATAATATGCATGTAGATAGGTATGAGGTCAAAAGTAATATATTCAGAATATCCTTGGTCAGTTGTTATGAGTAAAGGGATTGTCTGATGAGTAATGGGGCCCTGTTGTATAATAGAACCATCAATAAGTTTAACTGAAACAGGATGTGTCTTGACAACAGTTGGAATTTTATTGAGCTTAACATATGCTATGTCTATATAGTTTCCTGACGCCCCAGAATCAATCAAAGCGTTAGAGCGCAGGTTTTTCTGATCCCACTGTAAAGAAAAAGTGAGAGTGAGATGGGGGTTTTGAGAAATGTGAAAAATATTGTTTTTGAAACTACCCTTACCCTTTTTCTGTCTCAATAGAGATGGACAATTTGTGACGGAGTGGTCTTTTTGTCCACAATAAAGACAGAGATTTTCTAATCTACGTCTAATTTTTTCCTCTGGAGTTAGAGGACCCCTTATAGTTCCAATTTCCATAGGAACCTGGTTTGAAACAGCTTTTTCCCTGGTTGTAAAACAGGGATATGAACGTCTGGGCACAACTTCATAGGAAGCTTTTTCAGCCTTTCTTTCACGTAACCTTCGGTCCAAAGTGGTGCTTAATTTCATCAACCCATTCAGTGTGTCAGGCATCTCTAATCGTGACAATTCATCTTTAAGGGATTCAGAGAGACCCAATCTGAATTGATTCTTTAAACTGATCTCGTTCCATTGAGAGTCATCTATCCACATTTGAAATTCAGTAATATATTCTTCAATGTTTCTTTTCCCTTGTTTCATAGATCTTAATTTATTTTCAGCTGTTATTTGAGTGTGGGAATCCTCATACAAGGCAGTCATAGCTAAAAAAAATTCTTCAAGGGAATCCAATATTGAATGTTCACTTTCAAAGAATCTATTGGCCCAGGAGCGTGGCTCCCCCTGTAGGAAGGAAATAGTGGTACAGACCTTTATCCTTTCACTATGATATGTTTTAGGTCTAAGTGAGAAAAGAAGTTTACATGCACTTTTAAAATCCCTGAATTCGCTGCGTTTTCCAGAAAATGGTTGTGGGTATTGTATGTGAGGTTCAGCAATTCCTGCTTCTTTCCCTGACATACAATCTTTTATTATGGTTTTGAGAGCTTTATTTTCAGTTTGTACCTCTGTTAATGCTCTAGCAAGATATTCTAATTTCTGATGAATATTAGAAAATTCATTTTTAATTTCATTAGGATCCATATTCCAAAATAAAAAAAAAACTTTCTTTTTATGGCCTGAAAATTCTGTGATATGTGTGATAAATTTGTCTCACCAAACTTTAGAGAAAAATAAAATAAAGGAAATGTAGCTCTTTTCTTATAAACAGCAAGTATATATAACTTAATATACTCGCATGCACAAGGTGAGCATTTACTTTTAGTAATTGAAATGAAAAGTATGGATTATACCTCTATGAATGATAATAGTAATTCTTATGTGAGAAGCTTATTAAGCTTCTAATATATAAACAATGATTCGTTTATGATCAAAGAAAAAATGAGAAAAATTCCTTTATATTCAGGATATGAAATGAGTTGATAAAGTTCAAATCTTAGTAAAGTAATGTTCAAGTAACTTTCCTTTAGTTTCACGCACTCACACAAACACTCTAAAATATATATACAATGTTCCAACACACACGCAATATTGAGCAGCAAGGAGGAGGTTAATTCAGTGAAATACAGCTCAGGTAAGTAATGACACTTAGCGTTATATTTGTAAACCTTAAACTTTGTATACAATACGATACCAATACCAGCGTGGTGATAAGACCAGATTTCCCCAGAAACGATGGTGAAGCGTGGAGAGCGGTATTAGCAGCAGAGTAAATACTAAACCGGAGCATTTTTAGAGAGCGGCGTCCGGTAGCAGCATGTGTGAGTGCGGCTTCAGCTGTGAGTGATTGAGTTCCGGAAGCGTAGGAATATGATTAGAAGTAACGGTCCAAAAGGAATCAGGAAAGAAGTGCAGCAAACTTTGAGTTACAATCAGCCTTCAAAAAATATAAAATACTTTAGACCTGAAAGGGAAAAATAAACTGCTTGAAATGAGCAGTAGCACAGGATGAGAGAATCCACTTTAATTTTCAGGCACTGAGTAATGGAGAAGCACTTCCTTAAATAGGAGGAAGTGCTGATAGTCAGAAAGTCTTAAAGGGATATCACACCCATACAGAGCAGAGGGGATGTACTGGAGCTGTTCCACAGGATAATGGAATAAGAACTTACCTCATTACACACACAATAGGAAACTAATAAGCAGAATTTAACTATAACCTAGAGGAAAGCTTTGGATGAACTTAAAAATAATGAACAGATTGTGATCAGAAAGTCAGATATAGGGGGTACTACAGTTGTCCTAAAGAAAGAAGATTAAATTTTGGAAGCATTACGTCAATTAAATAATAGGGACACTTATCAAAAAATACCAGGTAATCCCAAAAATCAGATTCAGGAACAGATTTGGTCCTTGGTAGATGAGGGAGTAGAAAAAGGGTACATAGATAGTAAGACAGCATCATTTCTATGTGTCCCACATCCCAAGACACCAGTTTTCCACATGTTTCCTAAGGTTCACAAGGTCTTGATGACATTAAGGGTAGACCCATTGTCTCAGGGATAGGGTCAGCACTTGAACCCCTTTCCGAATGGGTGGACAGCGTCCTTCAGCCAATGGTGGTCCAGCTGTGGAGCTATCTCAGAGACACAAAACATCTTTTGAATTTACTCTCTGATTTCAAGTGCAATGATGGCCACAGCTGGATCACCATTGACGTTGTCTTACTCTATTCCTCCATCCCGCATGTGTGGGGATTTGAGGTGATTAAGTATTTTCTGACCATGGCAACCTATTTTGATACTGATCAGGTTAATTTCTTTGTTGATATAGTAAGTTATCTACTGGAGCATAATTATTTCCAGTTTGAGACCTCGTTCTATCTCCAGAGATGTGGGACAGCCATGGGTGCAAAGTTTGCTCCGTTCTACGCTAACTTGTTTCTTGGCTGGTGGGAGGCGTCCCACATCTTTGGAGATAGAAATAGGTTTCGTTCATCCATCTCCCTCTATAGGAGGTTTATTGATGATCTGATCATAATATGGAATGGCACGCAGGAAGAAGCTTTCTTGTTTTTGGACTATCTTAATACAAATGAAATGGGCATTGGATTTACTATGGAGTTTCATAGTACAAAAATTAACTACTTAGATGTCACCTTGTCAGCTGACAGGGTAGCAAATAGGGTTGATACTCGTACTTATTGTAAGCCCATAGCGAAAAATAATCTCTTACATAGTTCAAGTAACCACCCAAAGAATCTGGCTAGAGCTATTGCTCAAGGGCAATTTAGCCGTATGAAGCGTAACTGCTCCAAGGAGGGAGATTACTGGGATGAATGTGAGAGATTAAGTAATGACCTAGTACAGAGAGGCTATAGCACTAGAACTATTTTGAAAGCATGAAAGGAAGTTGATGACATTCCAAGGCAAACACTACTAAAAGAAAATGTAAGGGTTACTGATAAGAAGTACAGAAGCAATAGTCAGGTCACCTTTGTCACTAGTTATAGTGACCAGTACCATGACATTTGTAAAATTGTCAGAAAGCATATGCCAATTCTATAAGCGGATCCTAAGTTAAAAGGAGCTGTAGACTTAGGGTGTAGATTTTCCTATCGAAAAAGACCCACCTTGGGTAATATACTCTCACCAACAGTACTCCCCAAAAGAAATAGGGGAAGTAGTTGGCTTACGCACAAAGGAACTTTCAAATGTGGTAATTTAAGATGTAAAGTGTGTGATTACATCTTAGTCAGTCCCCAATTTTCATCATATAGGACGGGCATAACATTTGATACCTCCCAGTGTATCAACTGTAGCATGTGCTATATTGTCTATCTCTTATATTGTGTTGAATGCAAATTGCAGTATGTGGGCCTCACCACTAGGGAGGTGAGGTCCCGCATTCGTGAACACTTGAGCAATATTAATTGCAAAAAAGAATGTTCAGCTTTAGCAACACACTTTATATCTAAACATGGTCAATCAGTAAACACATTCAGATGACAAGCCATAGAATTGGTAAAAAGCCCCAGTAGGGGGGGAGATAGAGAGAAGGAATTATATAGCAGAGAATCATTCTGGATATTTAAACTTAAGACTAGATACCCTGGGGGTTTTAACTCCACATATGATATTATGAATCACTGGGAGAGGTAGTCATCTATTTGGATCTGTGAGGTATTTTTTCAATTGGGCCCAAATAAAGGAAAGGAGATAAGTAAACTAGTACCCATAAATCCTTGTACCAATATGGCATACCTTTGTGGTCCATTTGAAGTTTATTTGCTATATAGAAATATAAAGTAAATCTTTCTATTAGCATGGTCAAATATAGCATTGTTGTTAAAGGAGACAGTATTTATATACCTCACATACATATAAGGTTTTCTATCTATATCTAAATAGGTATTTATATACATTAATCTTGTTGAGCATAATACTGAGCCCTTGAATAGCAATGCTGTAGTGTCAAAGAGCGGGGAAGAGATATACAGATCTGTCTTTATTCTGAAGACAATTTCAAATGGCTTAACAAAAAAAAAAAAAAAACCCACAGTACTCCCTACCATTTATTTTCTCTCTAATTACTATTTGCTTAAGAGAATGAATATCATCGTAGCATTCAGCTGTCATTTGCACGCTATAGAGTGTTTATTAGCATAGCATGTAGCTTCCAGTTGCATAGAACCTTTGAAATTTATACATGACCTCTTTTTCCCTCAAATAATAGATAGATATTTAACTGCAGGCTCTCTCTATGTAATAGAAGTATCACAATATTCCCTATATTAATTTAATTTGTTTACATACCCATTTAAACTTATCCTGCTTCTTGAACGGTCTAGAGTATGTTAACACAGTTAGAGCCTATTGATCTGCTCAGCAATGTTCACTTCTTGGGTACATGCTAGAGATAGAAAAACAACATCAGTAGATTGTTTCATCCCCTTTTTTTCACATACCCTGTATAAGAAAACCCAAGCATATATATGCAATGAATGTTAAAATGTTAAAATCTATACACAAATGTGTGT